>NW_027103979.1:2611387-2634426 GCF_902728285.1 Clytia hemisphaerica
TGGGGTTGTGCAAAATGGAGCGTATTTATTTTTCTTATAAGCATCGTCTTCATAAGATTCAAATCCACAACCTTTGAAGGTTTCGAATTTCGGTGATTAGAATTTTGGACTTTTCATTTTAAAACACATCTTATCCTCAATGTAATATTGTTTTGTTAAATTGATTTGCAGAATGGAATGCTAAAATTTTGCTGCAATGTCATTGCACAAGAATCATTAAGAAACAAGCAAATCATAATGGCAATCCAATTGTTAAGAGCTTAATCATAAGCTGATTAAATATTTCAATTCGGAAAAAAACGAAACCGAATAAAATTAAAATTAAAATACTATTCTTAAGTGAAATCGTTGACTTTCTTTGAATGAACCAATCACCAAAATTCAAAACCTTCAAAGGTTATGGATTGTAATTTTATGAAGATGAAGCTTATAAGAAAAATAAATATGCTCACATTTAACACAATCCCTAACTTGCTTTGAATGAACCAATCGCCGAAAGTCAATAACCCTTGAATCAAAAGTTATTGATTGTATTCTTATAAAGATGATGATTATAAGAAGAAAAAAAATGCTCACATTTTGAACAAACCCCAAGTTGCTTTGAATGAACCAATCGCCGAAAGTCAATACCCCTTGAATCAAAAGTTATTGATTGTATTCTTATAAAGATGATGCTTATAAGAAAAATAAATATGCTCACATCTTGCACAAACCCCAAGTTGCTTTGAATGAACCAGTCGCCGAAAGTCAATACCCCTTGAATCAAAGGTTATTGATTGTATTCTTATAAAGATGATGCTTATAAGAAAAATAAATATGCTCACATTTTGCACAAGCCCGAAGTTGCTTTGAATGAACCAATCGCCGAAAGTCAATACCCCTTGAATAAAAGGTTATTGATTGTATTCTTATAAAGATGATGCTTATAAGAAAAATAAATATGCTCACATTTTGCACAAACCCCAAGTTGCTTTGAATGAACCAATCGCCGAAAGTCAATATCCATTGAATTAAAAGTTATGGATTGTATTCTTATAAAGATGATGCTTATAAGAAAAATAAAAATGCTCACATTTTTCACAAATCCCTAAATTGCTTTGGAAAACCACGCCGAAAGTCAATACCCGCTTGAATAAAAATTTTCCATGATTTCTTATAAAGATGATGCTTACAAAAATGCACAATCTCTAACTTGCATCACCGCACAACAGTACCATTTGAGTGCAGCATTGCATCCACCAGTAACCCCATCAATTCCACCATTGTGAATTCACCAGAACCAATGATTCCATCATGTCATTGACCAGCACCATTGATTCCATCATTGCATTGACCAGCACCATTGATTCCATCATTGCATTGACCAGCACCATTGATTCCATCATTGCATTGACCAGCACCATTGATCCATCTTTACATTGACAGCAGCATGATTCCATCATTGTATTGACCAGCACCATTGATTCCATCATTGTATTGACCAGCACCATTGATTCCATCATTGCATTGACCAACACCATTGATTCCACATTTGACCAGCACCATTGATTCCAGCATTATATTGACCAGCACCATTGATTCCATCATTGCATTGACCAGCACCATTGATTCCATCATTGCATTGACCAGCACCATTGATTCCATCATTGCATTGACCAGCACCATTGATTCCATCATTGCATTGACCAGCACCATTGATTCCATCATTGTATTGACCAGCACCATTGATTCCATCATTGCATTGACCAACACCATTGATTCCATTACTGCATTGACCATCACCACTGATTCCATCATTACATTGACCAGCACCATTTATTTCATCATTGCATTGACCAAAGCCGTCAAATCTTTCAGTTTATTCACAAACACCAATTTACAATAAGAACAATTGGATTTATTATCTCCACAGTCATATTCACCAGAACGATCAGATCCTGGCTGTACAATCATCAGATTTCCCAAATTCTTGAATAGATTAACCAGAGTCGTTAGGTTCTCCCAAAATCACTGGGACCATTAGCTCTGGCGCAGAAATTTACAAATTTTGATAGTTCATCGACACGTCAGGGCCACCATTTTCAGCTTTTCCCCCATCGTTACTTCGTTACTTTTTCGTTACCCTTCGTTACTTGCGTTACTTCATCGTTACCGACCGTTACTTCATCGTTACCTGTCGTTACCTACCGTTACTTGTCGTTACCTATCGTTACCTACCGTTACCTACCGTTACCACTTTTAGTAACAACGTGTTATCCATCATCTTCAAGCTTACAAAATTGAGATACTGTTTTGTAAGAAAAATGAAATATAAACTACTGTACAGTGAACACTGATAGAAATTTAATTTTTTACGAATGATTTTATTTTATTATCGAATGGTCAACAAGAAAGGTAGAATCTTAATTCCCTTTAAAAAAAGACAAGAACCTGTACCCAGCCTGCAAAATTTACTAAAAGGTGATTGTTCTTGTGGTCAAATTTATATTGGTGAAACCAAACGAAAGGGGAAATTTTCCTCAATGCCTCAAACAATTGCAGAATTCATAAAAACATTGAAGCATGATATTTATTGATATCAAGAAACCAGGACTTAATGACAAATTGATTCATCAAAATTACTTTTATTCATAAATGGAGTGACGTAGATTTTTATGCATTTTCTTTTTTTTAATGTTTTTGATTTGATTTTTTTAAATTAGCCTCAAGAAAGTGGAATTTTTTAGATGTAGATGGAAATTTACGAAATAGAACATGGAACACTTGTATTTTTATAAAGCTTGAAGATGATGGTAACATCAAAATATATCGCTTGATTGTTTAAAAAAAATTTTAACTTAAAAAATGGCTCCAAATTATAACACATATAATTCAAAGTAACCGTATAATAACAAAGAAGCCAAAAAACAAAACAAGGAAAATCAATTTGATGTATCACAATGAATCTAACAAGTAACAAGGTTGTTTTTTTATAATTAAGTTTAAAGTTTTAGTCTTCTGGGTTATTAAGGCTGTTAACACTTAAGTGTAGAATGTTAATCGGGCAAAGATTTTCTTCTTTGCCCAAATATGTTGGGCAACATTTATACAATTGCATTGAAATTCGATTTTCAGACAAAACGGTGGTAGAGAAAAGTGCTTAGAAAATACCCTTGAAAATAGCCCTACTGGGGAAGCAAAAAATATCGGTTGCCCCTGCAAAAAGATCAGTCACCATGAATTTTGCTCCAGATCTATGGAAATAGCTACTTTCTTGACTATTTTTGATGGGGGCGTAAATATAGAAATATCGGTTGTCACCAGTAAACCAGGTNTCCATCATTGCATTCACCAGCACCATTGATTCCATCATTGCATCGACCAGCAGCATTGATTCCATCATTGTATTGACCAGCACCATTGATTCCATCTTTGCATTGACCAGCACCATTGATTCCATCATTGCATTGACCAGCACATATATTCATCATTTATTGACCAGCACCATTGATTCCATTGATTCCATCATTGTATTTGATTCCAGCACCATGATTCCATCTTTTGATTCCATCATTGCACCATTGATTCCATCATTGGACCAATGATTCCATCATTGTATTGACCAGCAGACCATTGATTCCATCTTTGCATTGACCAGATTCACCAGCACAATTGATTCCATCATTGTATTGACCAGCACCATTGATTCCATCATTGCATTGACCAGCACCATTGATTCCATCATTGCATTGACCAGCACCATTGATTCCATCATTGCATTGACCACCACCATTAATTCCACCATTGTATTGACCAGCACCATTGATTCCATCATTGCATTGACCAGCACCATTGATTCCATCATTGTATTGACCAGCACCATTGGTTCCATCATTGTATTGACCAGCACCATTGATTCCATCATTGTATTGACCAGCACTATTGATTCCATCATTGTATTGACCCATGATTCCATCATTGCCATTCATTGACCAGCACCATTGATTCCATCATTGCATTGACCACCACCACCATTGATTCCCATTGTAATTGACCACCACATTGATTCCATCATTGCATTGACCACCCCATTGAATTCCCCATTGTATTGACCAGCACATTTTGTTCCGCCAGCACATTGATTCCATCATTGTATTGACCAGCACCATTGATTTCCATCATTGTATTGACCAGCACCATTGATTCCATCATTGTATTGACCAGCACATTGGATGATTCCATCATTTTATTGACCAGCACCATTGATTCCATCTTGCACTGGCCAACACCATTGATTCCATCACTGCATTGACCATCACCACTGATTCCATTATTACATTGACCAGCACCATTGATTCCATCATTGCATTGACCAGCACCATTGATTCACCAAAGCCGTCAAATCTTTCAGTTTATTCACAAACACCAATTTACAATAAAAATAAATGGATTTATTATCTCCACAGTCATATTCACCAGAACGATCAGATCCTGCTGTGCAATCATCAGATTTCCCAAATTCTTGAATAGATTAACCAGAGTCGTTAGGTTCTCCTAAAATCACCGGGACCATTAGCTCTGGCGCACAAATTTACAAATTTTGATAGTTCATCGATACGTCAGGGCCACCATTTTCAGCTATTTCCCCATCGTTACTTCGTTACTTTTTCGTTACCCCTCGTTACTTGCGTTACTTCATCGTTACCGACCGTTACTTCATCGTTACCGACCGTTACTTCATCGTTACTTGTCGTTACCTACCGTTACTTGTCGTTACCTATCGTTACTTACCGTTACCTACCGTTACCACTTTTAGTAACAACGCAATGCATTTGGTTGGTTTAATCGGAGAAACGTTTTTTCTTTAAAGAAAGAAAGCAAAAAGGTTACAAGATATTCAATTCAAAGCATGGGCAAAAAAGTTTATGTTTTGATTTGGTTTGATTGTTGAGGTTAAAATATATACACGCATACTTTACATTGATTTTCCAGGAATACAAAAGAAGGAATTAAAATATGTGATTACTAAAACCTGTAAATGCGTAATTAGAATAATTAACATAATATATGCATGGATCGTGCATCGCGCATCGTGAATCGTTGGATCGCGCATCGTAAATTACACAAACCGTCATTAACTCAAATCAAATGACTTTGGAGGTTCGGTGAAATGGTGGCCAAATTGCAGTCTCATGTTTTGTCAGATAGTCCCAAGTTAGAGCAGTTGAAGGTGCACCCCGTTGAACGACGTGCATTTTTCAATTTTTTCTAGCCTCAGAAATAATTTTTCTTTTCCAGTGGTGGTCTGAAATTTCGATAAAAATCCATGTACTTTTGCAATTAATGCATCGGAAATGCCACTCTCTTTTGCCTTTTTTAACTTAATTGCCTTGGAAAATCATACATTTTCTTCTCTCGCCTTGGAAATTTTGAATTTGAGTGAAAACTTTTGCCCTCAGAAATCCTGTGTCGCCCGCCCCCTGTTACAGACAAATTGTGGAATGGCAAAATGAACAACAAACGTTGAACGCATAGTTGCCAACTTGTGAGAATGGAAATGCTGGACAACGAGCGAGCGGACCACCCAAAAAAAATTGAGCTGGGGGTTTGGGGGGGGGGCACTCTTAGTTAGAACAATTTTTTGGGCCTGAAATGACATAGGAATGGCTAAAAAACACTATTGTGGAGCAATACCGTCTTTAGCCACGAATCAAGCGCATTAGCCTCAGTAAATATTAAGTATACTGGACATGGTTCATTAAGGGAACTAATTTTTGCGGTAACTAATTTTCGCGAGACAGCTTCCCTCAAGAAAAAATTTAATTTTCGCTGGACTAATCTTCTCCTAGGTAAATTTTAACGGGGATTTAAAATTTCGCGAATTGGTGAATTTTTTCAGATTTTCAGATTTTCAGATTTTTTGTTAGTTCCCGCACGAAACTGTCTTGCAAGAAATTAGTTATTTCTGATCAGAAATAACCGATATCGAAAAATTTAACCGAGAAATAATGAGAAATTAACGATGAGCAAAAATTACCGAGAATCTGTTTTTTGAATACAAGTTGATCTCGGCTATTTCTCGCTAATATCTCGTTATTCCTTAGTAAGATTTAACTGAGCAGCGGAACAAAAAAAATCTCGGTTGACCATTACCGATGAAAAGATAAGTAAAAAGGCAGAAAAAATATAGGTAACGGCAACTGAAAACCATTTTAGCCATTATCTGACTACAGCTATCTAAAAACCTCGAGTGAGCTACAGGATAACTCCAAAATATTATCTTGTCCGTTGAATTAACGAGAATAAAGTCAGAAAAATGATTAGTAAAGCCTAAAAAACCCCCGGGTGCTTGTGCAAAACAGGTTACGGCGGCGGCGGTATATACGAGCCATAGCATAGGCAGGGAACCCTTTTTCATACCTCAATAGTCTCTCAAAGGGGTACAAGTTCATAAGTAAGTCTCTGAAAAAGCGTCCTAAAATCACGAAAATCGAATATTTCCCTCTGAAAGGGTCACAATTTCCTGGAATCTTTCCCATTTTTAGTCCCGCTAAGGGTCCGAGGGTCAAACTTGGGCGGAACACAACCGTCTGTAACTTATCCTGCACCCCCGCCCGGTGTTCAGATGCAATTAAAAGGTAGTAATTGATCTTCGAGCAGATCGTACCTCCCTTCCTTGCCATTCACGCTTCATAGGTTAGCCAGAGTGCAAACAAATCTACATTGCGGCTCGTTTTACCGCATCCAATCAGATTCGAGTATTCTTTCCGACGATCAAACCGAGAATCTTCCTTCTTATTGTTTTAATAGAAACGTGTCTTGCAAACAGAGAGAAAAAGCTTGTCAATTTTTTATTGCTGATGTTATTATTTTTGACTCTCTATAACAAAACATTTTTAATTTTATCGTCTTTGGCATATGAAAATTCTTCGGCAAAGGCGACCATGTCTTTACCGAGTTTGTTGCGATTAAGTCAATAGTATACATCTTTCAATTATACTATTTGCTTAGAACCTTGACTATTCGTAGGTCGGCTCTGAGTAATTATTAAATGAGCTTTTGTTCTCGCAAAGACTTTGGTTCTCGCTTTCATCTTAAGGCACCCAGGGGATTTATTATTTAGTAAACCCTTGGTAAGGTGACAGTAGTCATTACCATAATTTTTATGTCTTGACTTCCCACTCATTTTCAGAACAAGGATGGACTGAGAACGACAACTCACAAGCGTTTATCTCACAAACTTGAACCCACCATTGGAGAAAAGAGAGATTCAAAAAATGTCGACCAAAATGGCCAAGGCAAGCAAAGGTTTTATTGGCTTGCTATTCACACGCAACCGAGCGTATAATAGATTGTAAATCTATCAGATTCACTCTAGGTAGTCGGCTTCCGAATGTTACATCACGATTGGAGAAAGAAGAATGGATATTTTCCGACTAAAGAATTGTCCACCCTTCCACCCAGGACATTCTTATTCCAACCCAACCCAACCCAACGCTTCGTATTAAATTTTGGAAAAAATGTTTTTGTAAATCCTTCTCTTGCCCTAGTTCTTCCATATTTATTAGCCTGGTTTTTTGAATTTTTCCACCCAGGACGATTTTTATTCCAACCCCCTTCTCATTAGATTTTTTAGATTATTCCATCCTACTGTTTATTCCAAACCCCCTTCAATTATGTACCCGAGAGTACTGACAAAAATATCTAAAAAGCTTTTACTTTACGAGATAGTGAAAAGGTGAGCCAATCTGAGGCCTCGAGCCTTATCAACCTGATTGCTTATTAGAAAAGTGTACCAAGTAAGCATTACATCCCCACTAGTTACTTTAATGGGATAAATTTTCGCGGGGATTAAATTTCGCGGTTGAGCTCATCCGCGAAATTTTAAGATTTCGCGGGGATTAATTTTCGCGGATGGCACTAATTGGGGGGCATTATTTTCTCGATTTTGTGACTTTTACTGTCAAATTATGCATATTGGTTCTTGAAATACACATTATTTGCGCCTCTTTGATGCAAGTAACCATTCAAATACTATTTATTTGACATATTTTGAGTTTTGTTTAGAAATATTTCGTGGATGGGCCTTTTTCAAATTTCCAACGGGACTTATTTTCGCGGATGACACCCAAATCCGCGAAATCCGCGAAAATTTATCCCATTAAAGTACTTTAAAGGAAGAAACTTTCAAGAATCTTTCAACGATTTTCTGACCAAAACATTCTTATCCTAATTCCAACAGCTAATTGATCTTTGGGAAAATATTTTTGAAGTTCCTTCATAATGTCCAAAACCTATATATTTCTAAACTTTTCCACCAAGGAATATTCTATTGAGATTTTTCCAAATCCCTGTTTATTCCAAATCCTCGTCTAGGTATCCGAGAGCAAAAGATCTCATCATAAAACAATGATTTTATAATTAATTTTATTTATTTTATAATAATATGTCAGACATCTTTGAATAAAAACTACATCCCGAATAGAAAATTAGAAATCGTGACAATGGGCTCTTCCAGATAAAAACGTTCATAGGGGGTGAGGATATATTGTCCAGGGGTATCGAAAAAATCCTTAAAAATGCCATGTCCATTGGATGAATTTGTCCAGGGGTAAATTTTAGTGTCGATTTAACGCTTGTCTAGAGGTAAGACACGTGTCCCAGGGGAGGGGGAACCAGGGGTAGAACATTGAAAAAAATAATATACCCTCCACCCCAATTTTTTCTGGAAGAGCCCAATAATTTTTTTTTAAATTACGAATAAACTAACAAAAATTCACCCTATATGCTATATAAAAACGTGATGAAAGAGAACACTTGTTAAAAGCCCAACAATCCTTTTATTACTCTACAGGGTGTCTGTAAAAAATATCGAGTCGACCACATTTATGAGTAGAAAGTTTTTGTGTGTTTCGCTAAATTTGTATAAAAGTCTAGTCATCAAACTTGATACTTTTTTTACGGACACCCTGTATAATCTAGACAGAAGAGTTGTTGTAGATTTTTTAAATGCTTTGGGAGTAGACAACATTTGTTTTAAACGAGGCTTGTAAAAATCAATATCCACGAAGGAGAGCGGACGGACTCTTTAAAATCTCTTATCTCTACCGACCAAAGAACCTTGTTTGTCAGTCAATTAATGCTGAAGTATAATAGTAAGAATAGTGAAACAGTAAATATACCTTAAGGTAAAAACACTAGGAAAAGCTAAGGGAAATTCGTTTTTTCAAAATGAAAATTGAGATTAAAAAAGCGAACAAATAAATTACAACTAAGAGAAATGCAAGCTTTATCACTTGAATTACACCTACCTAAGATAAGGTCAAAACCAAAATATTGAGACAAAGTGTAACAGGTGTTGGGCCAAGAAGGATCTTTTGTGCTTAGTTGTAGGGGTACTCAGGCTCTTCCAGATAAAAACGTTCATAGGGGGTGAGGATACTCTTTTGTGCTTAGTTGTAGGGGTACTTGAGGAAAACATAAAATATTATACTACAGTGATATACTAGACACTTTCCAGATTTTTTTATTTGTTTGGAAAAAATCAAAAATGCACAAAATTACGCACAAAAGAGTGTAGAACATGAAAATCCCTCGTTTCCAACAATCAAGGGCCTCGAAAACAGAAAATATGACTATAAAAGGACTGAATTAATTCTGATCAAACTCTCAAACCTAAAAGATACCAGAAGAAAAACTTTGTAAATGAAAAATCGGATTGAAATAGTAATATTAATAGTCTCTTGGTAAGTGAACAAGAAATTGCAGATCGCCATATCGAATAAAACATAATTTACTGATTATAGACGAAACTGGTACACATTCATAATCTAATTCATCAGAGCTTCCAATAATTATGTGTGATTCCTGACTAAGAATTTTGAAGGGTTGTAGAAGAGCCAGTGTGTGAGATGAATCTGCTTCATTATATTGAAAATAAAGCATTACCCTTCCAAAATTTCGATGGCTTTTACTTCCATATGACACAACCGTAGAATCGCGACGAAATACACGAGTGTATGAGGTGGAATGGAATTTATTATCGCTGATTGAAATCCTTTTAAATTCTAAAACATCTTTTTGAGCTGGAGCATATCCCAAATAATTGGTTAGTGGTTCGGTAAGGAGGTCGGGTATTTGCTTTCTTTCAACCTTACCCAACGCATAGATATTCTCTGCTATTTTAGCCGAATCTGCTAACACAGGCTTCCGTTTGTTCAAAGTAAGATAAAAGTTATATAGTAGTTCATCTTTCATTATGGTGTTTTCTACAATTTCCGGCAGGGAATGAACTAGATTAACAGCTGAAGTGAGTTGGAATTCAACTTTCTGTGACCCATGGATAACGTTTAATATAAATTTGTTTTTGTCCTCAAAGGGGAAGCAAGAGTGGGTCCATAATGGTCCCAGCTCCCTGACATCGTCACACAAATGGACTAGTTGGTGAATGTTTGACAGTTCAAATCGAGCACCATACATTTTGGAGAATTCTTTACAAAATCTAAATAGCTTTTTCTCGGCATCATTTATTTGTTCTGGTAAAATTGAAGATCTCAAAAGTGTGTGGATAGCATGACTTAGAAAAGAGAAGTGTTCCAAATATGTATTTGGCAAAATGTCAATGAGCGTTGGAATTCCAAACAGCAATAGAAAATTTGCAAATTCAGCAGCTTTCCAGTCCTTAGAAAATTTTGAGTAGGATCGAGGTAAGCGGGAAATTTCATTTGGTGGTTTAATTCCTTCTAAGCGTTTGTCAAAAACATCGATCTTATCATGAGAAGAGAAACTTTCACTTTTGAAGTCTTTTGAAAACCATAATTTAAGTAGAAGTTTCATAACACCCAATGCTAACCCGTGCATGTAGTCTATTCCAACACTTTGCACGAGATCGTAAGCACTCAAACTATGCAGCCAAGTTGGGTACTTCATTCCCTGCACTGGTTTACCCTGCTGAAAACCTTTGAGAGCATCAGATTTAACATCATCATGATTACGTTTAGGGCCATTAGGATCCTTGGTATCAAAAGGATAAGTCCAAACTGATCCCTTCGCGGAAACTTTAACACTCTTTCCAGTTTGTAAACACTTATTACACCCATACATTCCGTTGAACTGGGTGCAGGCACAAATTAGAGACTTAGCTGGCAGATCAAAAGTTCCAACCAAAAGAAAACATTTAATCAATTTGAGTTCCTCAATACCACCACTTGACTGTCTTAAAAGAACTGTTACACCAGCTTCCAACTCTTTCAGTTCCTTTACAAAAGATTCCAAGAAGATCCATGTGACGGGTTTAGCACTACTGTACCACACCCCAGCAAATATCATGTTTTCACTTTTGTAACGTATATTTGGTGGCAGTTCATTGATTACAAGATAGATGGGCCAAAGTGAGATTTTAGACGATTTGAACAATGGAACACCGTCTGTGTTCCAAGTGAAAGAAATGTTGTACGGGTTTGAAAGATTGCAACCTTTTGACCAGTTATTCTGATATAAAGATCCATCATATATATCTTCGATTCCTTCCTCATTCTGTTTTACACGTTTGAACCGGTATTGAAGACTCTCGAAAAAATCTGATCTTCGAAAGAATTTCTTTAGTTGCAGAATTATGGGAAATTCGATGAAATAGCTTTTGCTTTTTGATATTTCCTTACAACAGTTACTACATATTTTTATTTCTTTAGACTGGACTTCTGTAAAGCAATACGAACAAAATTCATGAAAAACCATAGGGCTCTTTAATTGGCTGAAAAACTTTTTGAACATGTAGAGCGTTTTAGGTATTTTGGAGCCTCCTGGTAGAAGAATGTGTATTAAAAGCAACAAGTTGGACATAGCTTCACCAGATAAAGAAAAACGAATGCTATAAGAAAGGATGAGAATCATTGCTCCAGCAATTGTGATAGCACTACCTTCAAAAAGTGGTCCATCTTTTCCAAAGGAACCGCCGCTTTCACTATTTAATTCCGTTTCATCGTTTTCATCATTATTCGATTCACCAACAATATCCTCCACAGTGACTTCTGAGACAAAGTCCTCACTTAAATCACATTCACCAACTTCATCATCCAGCAAATTTTCGATTGATTGCTCATGTGCGAAATCATCCAAAGTCATTTCAAACAATTTGAGTTTTTCATTCCGTACATTTTCAACATCGAGTGCATCTGCATCCCCTGAAATTTGATTAGAAACAATTGTATCAAAGTGTCATCAATATTAAAATATACCATATAACATGTACATATTGTGTTTGCTGGACTTAAATTGAAACTTAGTAAGGTAGAAATATAATTCTAGGTATATATTCTAACTAGACCGTACCCCCAGGGGAAGGGCAGCCTGGCAAAATGACAGACGGCGTGTGCGGGAGCTAAGGGTGTGTGTTTTTCAAGGTAACCGAAATGCACTGTAAGGGTGTGTTTTTTGATAAATACATTGTAAGAGTGCAAATTTCCAAACTCTAATAAAAAATGAAATAGAATGAATTAAAGATGAAGGAGGTGATACCAATCTTCAATCTCGCCTTGATTCTGGTTACTTCTTTGACACTCTTTTTCATGTAAATAATAGTAATGGTAAAAACCCTTAAAGTTTAGTGCACTGTAAGGGTTTATAGTATTTGAAAAAATGCACTAAAAGGGTATGATTTTACAGTAAATTCTACTGCACTGAATTTTACGCCGCACATGCTGTCGGTCTATAAACCGACTGCCCCCCCACCCCCGGGACCGTACCCAGAATATTTAACATCCCAATTTATAAGGGAACATTTTGTATATGGGCAGTGAATAACATATAGTTTTTTAAGTAATTTATATTGAACACCATGACCGCTTAAGTGAGAGCAAATGATGTATTTCTTGGATGGTATAGGGTGCCATCTTGATTTTCATTTTGCAAAGTACACTGACTACTGCAAGTTGCACAGTGGATTTACGTTGTTTTGGAAAGGAAACTACAGTTTGTCCAGTATAAACCGGTCAGTTTCATGTTGTATGATAGACTTCTGCACGCACATAGGCTTCTGCTCATCCTCTAAGCATCCCCGTACCCCTTTTTGCCCAAGTACCTCCCCCAAAACGCCCCCATAATAAAAAATGGACTGTTATTTTTTACCCAAGTGCTCTGTTATTTGTTCTGCAAGAGACAAATTTTCCTCTTCTGCGTCATAATTAGTATCATCATCATTGTAGTTTTCATCGATTCCATTATTGTCATTGTCACTATTATGATCAAAGGACACGTCATGTTCATGTTGAGTAATATTGACATCACGATGAATTGCAATATCATCAAGAATGTTGTTTGTGTATATATCATTAACCACGGGCAATTCCAGTGTGTTCTCTTCCTCAAAATTTTCACCATAATTAATAATATCATATGGATCAATCTCGAGGGCATCTTGCGAGTTTTCTTCCATGATTATCTTCCAACTATTCAGCTCTTCAGCTCCTGCCTGCTGCGTAAAGTAAGAAGTCTGAGACCCCTAATGAGTAGTTTACCACTATTGAATAACTAGCCTTGAACTTTGACTTGCGAACGAAGGCTATTCTGATATAAAAGTACAGCTACACGGCCCCAAGATCTCCTATAGGGAATACTTGATAAATAGTGGTATAAGGTGTAGATAGGATCTAAAATGTCGTATGAAAAACGCGCGAAAATTTGTTGATAATCCTTTTCCCTTTCGATAGTTTTCGAGATAAGTCACGCATTCGTTTTCACCAACAAAAAGATAAAAGTAAGTTGAAAATGCATTGAATATATATAGAATAAAGGCTCATTGAAACAAGGAAAATCACATAGTCTATTTTATAAAAAGTGGTACAAAATAGATTATTTCCATTTGTATTCGATCATTCCGATTTTTCATCTTGCAGTCAGGCAAATCCTAATAATCCTTGCATTTATGCACGGGAGCGAGATCCAATACTACGTTGCAAATAATGGTTCTAAAGCTCTAAATTTACATGAAAGGAATGTTAGTCTCACACACTTATTTATTACCACACTACTTTCACGCATTTTCGACCATGGAGGTAGAAAGAAAGCAGGAGATGAATGTATTTTTCCCTCTCTGATTGCTGTTCAAAATCTATTGCATTGTAAGCGTTGTCCTTTGATTTTCCAGGCTTGCCCGATAGCTCACTCCATTTCACTGGATGTGTCAACATTTATAAAGAAAATTGTTCAAATTATTTGGGAGAAATTATGATATAAATTGGCTCTTAATTAGCTTTAAATCCCTTTAAAGTTATATTAAGTATGAAATGATCAAGTCTGCTTGCTTGTAAATTATAATTTAACTTAAAAAAGTGAATTTTTACTTGCATAAGACAGCCATAAACATTTTGAAAGACAACAAACTTTACATGCTACTTTCATAAACTATTAGCTTGGAGGATTTTGGAGGAAACTAAAATTTATTTGTCTTTTAGCTTGATCATTTTCTGAAAAAATAAATATAAAATATCCAGGATTGCGAATAAGTTTATAGAGTTAAAACTAAAGGGTCTTGACATCAAGCGATTTCATTTCACAATGGAAATTCTTTCATAGTTGCGCCAAGTGTCCCGCATTAAGCGGGACATGTATGCAAATCGACCATTTTTCCCACTGTACGTTCGCATTGCCTGTATCCCGCATTTCAAAAACCTATAAAAATGCGCTAAAAGTCAGGCAAAAATTACAAAAATCAACCCAATAATCGAAAAAGTACCTAATAAATTTTAATCAAAACTAATTGAAAAAGAATATTGAAAAATTTGATTAGGTTGAAGAGTATTTGATTATTTTTGATGGATTCATTCGATTAAGAATCAAATTTATTGCATTTATTTACTTTGTTTTCAGCATGTACTCCGTTCTTGTTTGGACATTAAAAGGTAATGAAGAGCTAAAGCCTGCCTTGGTGGAGGTAATGAAGTCCAATGATATTGTATCCATCAACGGCAAAGTTTTTTACAAACATCAGGGGTGTCAGTATGAAGGAAGAGAAGAATCTTACTTTGGTATGTAAATTTTGCACCTATCTGAGGTGTTCTAAGATAATAACGGTTTCCAATTACCTGAAAAGAAATATTCCAGTTTTGAGAAAAGGAAGTTAAAGATGGAGGGAAAATTCCCTGATTTTGAATTTTGAGAAATCAGATTGTCATAATAGTTAAGATTCAAAACTAGTGTACGATCAGGGGCTATTTCGTAATGAAAACTACTCTTTATGTGCTTTAATTCACGTTTTTATATTATGTTTGTGTTTAAATTTGTTTTCAGAAACTCGACAGCAAGCGTTAAAGCGAGCTGAAGTTGTTAAGGGTATTGAAAGCTTAAAATGTGATAGCCGGCCGAAACGTCGATTAATACCAAAACGATTTCTAGAAGAAGGAGAAGAAGAAGAAGCAGAAGAACAACAAGAAGAAGAGCTGCAAAATGCTGTTGTTTTATGTGAAATTGATGTGGTAATTGTTCAGAAAATATTTTATTACATTAAAGCATGGTTTCCACCAGTGCGATAAGGGATCTTAAATTGGTGAGAACTTATTTTGGCCAAAATAAAAGAAATTGCCCATTCGACAAGATAAGTTTTAGGATTTTTGCTGCTCCCTAAAATTAGTTCTCTCCAAAATAAAACTCCCTTAAATGTAATTATTGATGGCGGTCATTTGTTTTTTGCAAACTTGAGTTAAAATGAAACATTCAACATGATAAGCGTAATCTGAAAAGAATCCAAAATTTTGAGTGAAGACCGGCTGTGACATCAATTTTTGTAATGGAATGTTTGTGTCAATCTTTTCAAGTGAAAACAAAAAGTTGTTGTGAGTTGAAAAGGGTTTCATAATATACAAAATAGGCAAACTTTGGTAATCTATATACTAACTGTTTGTTTTGGAATACTGTAAATATTGACATCTTTCAAACATATTGCCCTCACAAGCTTGCGTTCATACTTTATGACATCTGTCAATATTTTACAGTTTTGCCCTTATTATTACAATTTTTTTAGTTTATTTTTTAAGTCAGGACCAATAGTAATATCAGTTATTTGTAACTGTCTGCATTATCCTGTAAAAATATTCAATAAAAAAAACAAAATCAAAACAGTTAGTATAGGGTTAAGCAGGGTTAGGACATTAATTCTGTTTTTTTTTTTGAAAGATGACCCGTAATGCAAAAAAGGATCTAAAATGGATGTAGTAAATGAAGTTTATATTCTATTAACATACCCTTGCTTTTTATAATTATAGACCACCCCTCAAAAGAAAAAAAAGAAACGAATTGCAAACACTCAGAAAGCTAAAAAACAAACACAGAAAGTAAGTAAAAGTACACTACAGTTGCTGCTCTCTAATTTGATTTTCAAGAGGATTGAATTTTCATCCCTAATCTAATAAACACAAATTAAATAAATGAATTATAGAGCAAGGGAAGAAGAATACTACAAAAAAAGATTGGTAACATAAAATACAACAAATAATGTGTTATTTACAATAGTTTCTTAAAAAAAATGACTGAGAGCTTGAATTTAATCAAATACTGGAGCTTATCAAATGATAGGATGTTGAATTAGAGTCTCAACTAAAAATTTAGATAATTTAATTTTTAATTTAATTCAGGCATCAAAACCCTCAAAGAAGGTTGATCAAAATCAGGATGGTTTGTCTCGTTTGGTTAAAACAATACATCCAGAAAAAGTAAGCTTTACATTTCATCACTGGTGGCCTGGTAAGGGTGCACTGTTAGGTGGATCAATTTTTGGAATGGATTTAAGAGGCTCCTAACAGACCTAAAAATCTAAAATTAGCGAGTTGGGGGCGTTTATTTGGCACCAAGAGTATTGTCCTTGGCCTTATGGGGTAGGTTTCAATTTTTAAAGATCAACCAGTGTTTATACAGATCTTATCACTCATTTTAGTTAATTTTGTTTATCAGGTAGTAGAAGAATGTACATTCTCAGATATCCTGAAAACTATCAATCCAAGCATTGTAAGAATTTCTTTTGTACACAAGTATTACTCTTGGATACCTAATAGATGGGGATAGGAATAAGCAGGGGGTTAAAAAATCTCAAAACTTAGTAAACAGAGAGGTTGGGATTAAAATTTGCAGGGTGGAAAATATGGAAAAGGCAGCTAATCTATATTATAATACCCAAAAATCAAAACTATCCAATTCTTGCATCATGCTTTTTCGCTTTTTAAAGCACACAGCATTTTTTCCCGAATTTTAGTATGTAGGGGCAATGAGCCATAATACATATCTTCAGTAAAATGTGGGTTATTGACACTTTCTACTACAGGCAAGGTTAATTTCTTGGGAAACCGCTCGTGCAATTTGATTGCACTTTGGTCGTGAAATTAATTCTAACTTGCCCTCCTTCCTACGATTATTAGAACCAATTATTTTCTTTTTTAGAATGATTTGTCCACTTCGACAGGGGTAACAAACCGTAATACATCCACTTTGACAGGGGCAACGAACCGTGATACATCCACTTTGACAGGGGCAACGAACCATGCTACATCCCCTTCGACAGGGGGAACGAACCATGCTACATCCCCTTCGACAGGGGCAACGAACCGTGATACATCCACTCCGACAGGGGCAATGAACCGTGATACATCCACTTCGACAGGGGCTATGAACTATAATACTTCCACTTTAACAGGGGCAATGAGTCGTAATGAAAAACATGTGAATATCATTATTTTTTTCCTACAATTGATAGAACATTTGAATATGTACTAGTAATAACATGGTTTAGAGGGTGATTTGGGATTAATAACCCCGAGGTTCATTGAAAATATTTAAAAATAGCTCGAACGTAGTGAAAACTATAAAAAACATTCGACTGACACGCTTATTTTGATTGGCTTAAAAATTTTATACAATATTTTGTTAACCAATCAAAATATCGTACGATACTTTTCTTTCAACCAATAGAAATTTTTGTTTACATCAGGGTGATTACAAAAAAGCGGGCTATTACGGATTTATCGCCCTGCTCGTCCTTTACAAATCTAAGCTAAATGTAATCAACCATATAATTAGGGTCAGTAAAATGCTTGAGTTATTGACACTTTATACTAGAAGCAAGGTTAATTTCTTGGGAAAGGGATTTGTAAAATTTAAGACATGAAAAGGGTGGTAAGAAAATGTTTTTTTTCCAAAAATGAATAACCTGCTGTCGCTCGTGCAATTTGACTACACTTTGGTCGTGAAATTAATTCTAGCTTCTACCCTCCTTCCTATATACGATTATTAGAAGCAATTATTTTCTTTTTTAGAATGATTTGTCCACCTCGATAGGGGCAACGAACCGTGATTCATCCACTTCAACAGGGGCAACGAACCATGATTCATCCACTTCGACAGGGGCAACGAACCATGATTCATCCACTTCGACAGGGGCGATGAACCGTGATACATCCACTTCGACAGGGGCAATGAACTATAATACTTCCACTTTGACAGGGGCAATGCGTCGTAATGAAAAACAGGTGAATTTTCATTATCTTTTTCCTACAATTGATAGAACATTTGAATATGGGTCAGTAAAATGCTTGAGTTATCGACACTTTATACTGAAAGCACGGTTAATTTCTTGGGAAAGGGATTTGTAAAATTTAAGACATGAGAAGGGTGGTAAGAAAATGTTGTTTTTTTTCAAAAAAATTAATAACCTGCTGTCGCTCGTGCAATTTGATTACACTTTGGTCGTGAAATTAATTCTAACTTGCCCTCCTTCCTATACGATTATCAGTACCAATTATTTTCTTTTTTAGAATGATTTGTCCTTTATATGATTCACCTTTATAGCCCTAGCTTTTAAGGTACTACCTTAAAAGAAGAAATTTTGGCAGAAAGAAAATTTGAAGGATTTGGATTTACTCAAAATCTGCCAAATTAGGCCAAAAAGCCAAAATTAATATTCTCCATCATCCGCTAAATTAAATTCCCGCCAAATTTAAATTTTTTTATTGACATCCTAAATTTGTGCTATTTCAAGCCTCAAAACTGGTTTTTCGCTTACTTAATAACGCTTAATTCGCTAAATTAAATTCTGCCAAATTTTATTTTCTCAGCCATCCGTCAAATTAAATTCCCTCCAAAATTTCTTCCTTTAAGGTATTATCAATCCAATTATTTTCATTTTTAGAGAGATACATCCACCTTGACAGGGGCAATGAGCCATGATACGTCCACCTGGACAGGGGCAATGAGCCATAATGAAAAACAGGTGAAATTTTGTTGTTTTTCTCCTACAATTGGTGTCTTGAAGGTAGAAATTTTGACGGAAAATTTGGTGGATTTGGCGGAGTTAGCACGCACTGTATACTTCAAGTAAGGTGAATTCCTTGAGAGAGGGTTCTGTAAGTTTTAAGACATAGAAAGAATATTTTATCACCATATCAGAATTGGTTTACATTGGCTTTTTCAGTGTAAGTTTTGATATTACTTTTGCAATCAAGTTTCAATTAAAGGGAACGACCGCTTATAAATATAGGGCATTGAGGAAACTGCCAGTTTCTAGGTATACTCTGAAATAAGTGCTAACGTCAGCAGGCAATCTAATTGGTTTATCTGAAATTCGAAAGTTGTTTTGAAACATGTTTATTAAAAAGAAGACATTGCAATGCAACGGTAAACAAAAAATCGTTAAAAGGGAAACCCCAAAAAAGCAAGGACAAAACTCGAATAAAACAAAACCGAGTATTTTCAGATAAAAAGAGTTATACTTATATTTTTCAATATGATTCATCTCACAAGGGTTTATTTTAAAGCTGTGGTAATTCTTGTCTCATAAAATGATGAATCCGTTCACTTTCTAAAATGTATTTTTCTGATAAGCTCGATTTTGTTTTTTGGGTTTTCCAAAGAGAAGAACTGACATTTGTAGTTATTCCCTTTAATCCAATAATTTTTTTAAGTTTTGATATTACTTTTGCAATCAAGTTTCAATTAATCCAATAATTTTTTATGGTTTTCACTAGGATACTAGCTTCACATTTTCAAGTGACGAAGACGAGAACGATGAAAATGTGCCGGTAAATTCTTGT
This sequence comes from Clytia hemisphaerica, assembly GCF_902728285.1. Taxonomy (NCBI): domain Eukaryota; kingdom Metazoa; phylum Cnidaria; class Hydrozoa; order Leptothecata; family Clytiidae; genus Clytia; species Clytia hemisphaerica. Next base: position 2,631,436 of record NW_027103979.1, read on the forward strand.
TATTTTCTTTGTATGGTATAATTTGACACAGAGTTGAACACTTAGCTGCACGAATTTTGTCATCTACTTGACAAAAACGCAATGTTTGGCAATAAAAAATGTTATTTCTCATAAACGGGCTTAAATTGGATAGGGTTTGTTAACGAATTATTTATACCAGCTATCTCTGGCATTACCTAGCATTAAAAAGCATAGACAAATCCTTGAGCATATTCGAGACTGAAATTCAAAAGATTCTTAACAATTTTAGGCCAAGGTTGTCGGCCCCTAATTTTTCTCACAAGTTAAAAGCTTCTCCTTCCCCTTACAGGACGTTCAAAGAACACCACAGGTATTTTTTAATTATTTTGCCTGACTACAGTAAGCCAATTCTCTCAGAAATATGTGAAAACTTTGATGATTTAAAGAATAATTAAAATTAATAGTTTTTACAGTTTTATTTCAAAAGTACGTAAATGGCCTTGAATACCTCCTTCTGTTTTTTTCTACATTCAGGGTTAAAGTTTTATGGAAGTAAATTTGTTTTTGTACATTTAGGTTGCGTCAGCAGCTATGAACAAATTACCTGGTGGATCACCTGACATAATCAATAAATTCAAAAGCCGGCTTCAATCAAAGGAGCTATTTCAAAAGAAGACGTCTGCTTCTTCGTGTGATGAATGTGAAAAAAAAACGCAAGAAATAAATAAATTGAGAGGTATCTTATACCACTATGACTTTATTTTAAACCATTGTATTTTGCTTGTATTTCTCATTTGCATAATACTACATTTTGATATAATTTGGTCTGAGTAAGTTAAAATTACAGTTGTTGGGGATAAAAATACTTTACTTTATTATAATTCGTTCTAGGCTTACTTGCTCAAATCCATGGACTGGCTGGCAACCACGACAGACCATCCCAAAACAGCCCTACAGCGAGCCCTATTCCATTTAATAATAGCTTGGTATCAACTTCAAATATTACTCCACAGGTACTATTTTACTAACTCTTTTGTCCCTAATTGTAGGGGGTGAGTTTTTTGGAAGAAATTACTTAAAATGACCCCCCGTCATAATAAATTGATATTGGAGTGATTTTAGTGATTTTCCCTAGGAAAATGAAGGTTTTGACACTTTTTGGGCAAAAAGTCATAAAATGGGGGGTCATAATTAAATGCTATTGGGGGTGAAAAATTTCGAAAATTGCAAAATGACCCCCCTCCTACAATTAGGGACAAAAGAATAATGATAGGATGAGAATCCCATTCACGTTTGTTCATTTTATGCATTGTTGATGTGTTGATGTTTTGTTGTTTTTCTTCAACGTTCATTATTGTTAAACGCTTTGGTGAAACATACACTGAACATCTTCATTCCATTTTTATTAATACATATTATATTTTAGTATGATTGAACTTTTTCTGCCTTATTTACAGAAGCGACACATTTTTCTCTGGAAGAAAATAGCGGAGTGACTTTAAAAAAGCAGTCATGTTTATTAAGTGGCGACTATTTTTTTTTCTGGGGTGCGCAGTCTCAAACAAACTGTTCGTATTTTTTATTTCAGCGAGCCATCAGCTTGATCCCGCTCGTTAAAGAGGAAACTTTGTTAGTGCCAAAGCTGGAATTCTTCAACATGAAGAGTGATGCACTGACGAAGCATAATCCAGGCAAATACCTCCTGAATGAGTTGATCAAGCTTGTTTTTACGGTCGATGAACTAGCCAGCCACAAAGCTACTCACAGTCGCTCAGTAAAAAGCCAGCGTCCTGGTTTAGATGAAACTAAATGCAATACTATACGAGGTTTGGAACGTTTTGTATTCATTTTCTCTTTTCCTGAGATTAGAAAATCTGTATGGGGCCGTCCATATAGTACGTACGCAAAGATTTTCCAAAAATTGGATACCCCTCCCCCCCTTGTACGCAGAGAACAATAGAGAGGATGTCATTTAAACAATAGATGTACGCTTTTGCTAACCCCCCCTCTCCCCCCTTCACTGCGTACGTACTATATGGATGGCCCCTATTCAACACTATATTATTAACAATGAAATAAAACAATATAATTATTTCAGGTACTCTTTTTTTGTGGCCATGTTAAAAAGGAAACTTAATTTCACCCCCTACAATTATGCACACAAAAGTAGGAAATTTAAGCCGTTACAAAATACGGTTGACGTACGCAAGCTAGGAAGGAAAACATCAGGCGAATCAAGCACGCTCCGCTATGATTTTTAGCCCGCGCGGGTGAATATATTTGTCCGCCCGTAGACCTCATACGTCAAGTACAAGATCGCAGTGTAGCTCACACAACCCTTTCTCTACGTGTATATACTTAATTTTTTTTATTTCTACAGCCTTTATCAATAAGTTCACTGGAGAGAATTGTCCAACAAAGCCACTGTCGTCGGAAGAAATGAGAAAAGTTTTTGAGTCTCAAATCGGTGCGGCAAGGAAGAAGAAAAAAAATTCGCTTGTCCCATATGTTCCTAGTTCCGAATAAATTGTAAATTTGTTTAATTTGTAATTAACAATAATTTCGCAAGATTTCCTCTTGCATTAATCTCGGCTGTATCATGGTTATTTCTTGGTTATTTCCCTTGTTTTGAACGGCATTTTCAGGTCTTTTGCGCATTAGCGTTAGTGGGTAAAATTCTCGTTAACGACCGGTTAAATATTACTAAAAATCGTTCGATCATTAAACACGTTTTTCTTGGGTTTTTCTCGGTTACTCCCGGTTAAGGGTTACCGGTTCTTTCTCGGCTTATTCTAGGTTTATTCTCAGTAAAATCGTAGTTCCGACTAGCTTGCTCTCGGCAAACGATAGGTCAATAACGTTTTCAGCCCCGACTATATTCTTGCTATTTTCTCGGCTTAAAACCATTTCTGATTAAGGCTTTATTCTCGGTTATTTCCAACTCGCCAATTTCGTGCGGGTTTGATTACGAGATTTTATGTGTACAGTAAAGTCTCCATAACTCGATCGGCTACGGGGAATGAAAATTTT
>NW_027103980.1:0-11206 GCF_902728285.1 Clytia hemisphaerica
GGATAAACTGATAGAAACGTTCATTAAAGTTACGAAAAAAGCGAGTGGATAAACTGAGGTTTAGAGACGTTCTTTAAAGTCACGAAGAAAAAACGAGTGGATTAACTGAGGTTTAGAGACGTTCGTTAAAGTTACGAAGAAAACGAGTGGATAAACTGAGGTTTAGAGATGTTAAGTTACAATGAAGTGAATACAGTCGCTCTCGTGTTGTCTTCCGACCAGCCACCAGAACCGTTGGAAAACCAACGGATCCGGCGAGACTCGAACTCACAACCATGCCATTCGCAGGCATTTGCTCTACCATTAAGATGTTAAGTTGAATTTATGAAGAAAGCGAGTGGATAAACTGAAGTTTAGAAACGTTCATTAAAGTTACGAAGAAAGAGAGTGGATAAATTGAGGCTTCGAGATGTTAAAAGTTAAATTTACGAAAAAAGCCAGTTGATAAACTAAGGTTTAAGAGACGTTCATTAAAGTTACGAAGAAAAAAATTGTGGCCGGGTGGCGACAAAAATAACTTTCACCCGGCTGGATTTTTAGGGTCGGCCTTAGTAAGTAATATGATATGTTGGAAAGCATCCACTGAAAGGGCCCTTTTTAAAATATCTACAGTTGTTGCTCACTAATTCAACGTTCTACTACTCGATAAATTCCATTATTTGATGGAAATCCAATACACCCCTGTGTCACAGTCCCGATGGGAAAATATCCTGGAATTTCAGCCCCACTGTTTTCCCTTTTTTTCAGGTGATCAATCGTGGTGAGGCCACGGAGTTTATCGCACTATCAAAAGGTTTTATCAGTGACGTAAACGAGAAGCTATGGACACTCAAACCGGTAAGAAATTTAACCACAATTAACCCTTCTCGCAAGGTTGGCAGACGATATCATACTCCAGGATGCAAGTGAAATTTTTCAATCCGCCGACCTAGACGGGGGTTCGTTTATTATCAGTTAGGGTTAGGGTTGGAGCTCGAGAGTCACAATATAATGCCGAAGGCCCTCTTAGGGGCATTCGTACCCTGTGACTTAACTTAGGATCCCGTAGGGATCCTTGTAGGGGCACCGGTAGGGTTGGGAGCATTCTTAATTAAGGTCTGTAAATTACACGCTATAAGTATTTGTGAATGACGGCTTTCTGTCGTGTCTCGTTGCATGCATGCATCCTGGAGTATGATATCGTTTGCCAACCTTCTCGCAAGTAGTGTACTGAATGGATAATATTCTTTGGGGGAAAGAACAGTTTAAAATCTTGCATGTCTTACAAACCTTTCAAGGCTATTCGTGATTCAGTTTAGCCCGTTTAACCTGTGAGCTAACCAATTCGAAGTGATTTGATTCGTTTTTAACCAATTCAGAAGTTCGGAAGCAAACTCGGATACTGAAAGTCCTTTAAAAGTTGTGTAGTTAAATTACAGTCATTGAAGTCTTTCTGAGCTTGGCGACATGCTATTTTCCATATTGGTTACACTTAATGTCCTTAATTGATATGGCAATCTACTGTGAGTTACATTGATATATGTTTTTACATTTTTATTGAAATACTCTGAATCTCCATAGCAACTATCACAAGAGTTGGAGACGAGGATTGTTTCATCTCTTTCGCAAGCGGATCAAGAAATGAGCAAATTCTTGGACAATGATGATAATAAAGACAGCAAAGACGATGTACGTATTACTCTACTGTTATTCTGATTTCCACGAACGTCTAGACTAAAGTATTAGACGGGGCCACCGTAGTTCAAAGGTAGAGCATTCGGCTACGGTGCGCAAGGTTGTGGGTTCAATTCCCGGCTCGGTCAGACTTTGTACTTAGTACAAAAATAGTACTTGATACTTTTCTACTTGATGCTCAGCAATTAAAGAGAAGGATCAAGGGTAAGTGGAGCAATCCGTGGAGAAAGAATGGCACCATCCCCTATCTTCGGGTAGATAGCTATTGAAAGAGGAGCTTCACTTACTTATTTATTAGACTAAGATCTGGAAAATTTCTGAGTGAAAGAAAATAGGATTGGAGAACTTTACTGGAGAGAAGTAGTTATGAAGCATTCAATCGACAGAGACTGTTAAGTGTTACCTGATTAAAATATTCTATTCTATTCAATCAATCATATCATTTGCAACCATAGATATCGTTACTACAAGTCGACACACATGCAACGGCCGCAACTACCTCTACGACGAACACCGTCACACCTAGTAACACTAAATCTTCGTCACTGGGCAATACCGGGGGCGCAAGTTCAAGCGGTAGTGGGCGTTCATGGTTGATGTTTGGGCGGAAAGCACATTCGTGTAGGGAACGAGCACCAGAGGCTACTACAATAGGTAAGCATTCAGTACTTAGTACAGTGGAGTCTCCGTAACTCGAACCTTGCAATGGTTTATAAACCAGTCTCTATAACTCGAAATTTCCATAATTCGAACGAAATTGTGTTCCCGTGCGTGTCCAAGTTTTGTAGAATCCACTGTATATTATTCAACTAAACGCAATTTTTCTGGATGCAGAAAATTTTTTCTAATTTTCTTACCTCTACAGCCATTATTGGGACCTACCGTCCCGAAATAACCATTCTGCTGCCCTTTCCGAGACAAATTAAGATGAAGACTTTTTTGGTCTTGGTGACGAATTTATCTTAGAAGGCTGTAGATACTTGTTATTATTTCTCTCGCAGTCCCACGGAAATCAAATTTACTTCATTTGACAAGGAACGTATAGCCTATACTAGACGTCACCCGCGTTTTTTTTTACGCAATTAACGTCTATTCCACTTTGCGACTTTTTCGAACGTTTTGAGCCCGGGTTTTCGGGCTCTAAACATTCGATTTTTTGACGTCACTTTTAATTTTCGAAGCTCCTGCAGTAGCAAAACAATCGAAATTGCGTCAAAACACTTGAAAGGCTTCTATTTTTCGAAAATCGTCAAAGTGGAACTCACTAAGAAACGAGATGAAAAATCCCGGTTTTTAGTGAGGTGCTCGCTAAGGAACGTATAGCATGTTTTGTTCAAAAATAATCGTTTTTCTGAGTAAGATAATATAGCGAACTGAAATTACTTTTTAGAACCGATCCCTCCATTAAAGTGGCGCTTTGCCCTTATTTAAGGCATTCTATTTTCTAGATTTGAACGGTCGAGTATCAAAAGACTTCTTTCCTATACATGCTTGAAACTACTACAAAAAGTAAAATAAAACACTTAAGTATTGAAATGGAATCCGATCTTTGAAATTGAACACGAATTTTCTTCTACCTCAAAATAACTAAACTCTACAATATAAATATTCTACTAAATATATTGCCCTATAAAGTTGTATTAATCGTCTGTTCTCGATGAGTCCCTGATTTTCTTTTTACTGTTCGCGTTTACAAATTTTATTCTCAAGAAACTTGATAAACATTTTCGGCTTTTCTTCTTCACACTTCCCTCTTTGATTTCAATTGGTTCCTTCCCCTCGTTTGTTTTTCGTTTACGATTACTCTTCACTGGATTACCGGAAACAAACTCGTCAGCGGGCGTTTCTATGTCTTCTAGTGCGGCCGCGCGCTTTATCTTTGGAATTTTGAAGCCGTTACTGGACAGTCTTTTACTGAATTTCATCGTAATTGAAGTTTTCTTTTCCGATTCCTTGGCTGTATTCTTGTGAGCATTTCCCAGTTTATTTTGTTTAATTTCTGTCAGCATGTCTTCAAATAACCTTTTTTTACCTAGATTTCACAAATGATTATTATAAAATGCCGATCCTATCAGGTTGAACTTCAAAAGTTTCTTAACGTTATTTTCAATGGGTTACCTTCAATTTTGTGACGTCAATTTCATTTCAAAGGTGTTCTTCTTTGTGAAGGTTCCTTTTCATGAAAAATTTAAAAAATTTGTATTCAAAAAATAGCTCAAGAGAGTTACTTACCTGAGAGTTTTTCTTAAAGCACACCTAAAGTACAGCACACAGTGTAAAAAAACTACATTCGATTTCAAGATTATCTGATATTCCGATGGCGTATTGGCGGCCGCCCACGCTAAAGCTCTAAAGGGGCGGGCCAATATACCATCGGAGAGAAATAGTAGTCATCCATTGATGTGCCGACATAAGTTTAGCCCTCATTTTCGGGGCCGTGCTGAACGCTCAAAAATTGTTTTTTTGAGATCTGGCGCCTCAAAAAGACCGTCAAATCTGTCGTTAGTTACCACGTCATGAGTATGTCGGCAAAAATTACAAACAACATGGCTGATGTAATTTTCAAAAAATGTGTGCTGTTATGGTTGTTTTTGGTTTCTTTTGATGGATTTTTTGTAGTTTAACTGTACTTATCACTCCCTGAATATTAGTTTTAGTATCCAGTGTAATTTTTGTATGTGCACCAACCCAAAAAATGTGTTTCTACCACAGAAAAGTTGATAATCATACTTTTGTTTTGTTTGTTTTGATGGCTGATTTTTTCTGCACTTTCTCAAATTTTATACCATTCAAAGACCAAAGAAACTAAAGCAGGTATGTTCCTATGGGCTTAGGCTTTTATCAGTAACTTTCATGTTGTTATCTTAGACCGTCCTCCAAATATAACTGTTGTCCACCGGCCGACAACCGACAAACCGACTTCAGTATTCCAGAACTGAAGTTTTTTGGATAAAATCTTTATTAAACTTCACAAAAGTGTTCATTTAGGGTTGGTATTCATTTTCTAAAGCTTTAGTTTTTCTTTTAGTGTTATTTATAGATGCTGATTATGACTTTTCTCTTCTTTTAAGCTTTTTTGTGTACAATGTTATTTCTATTTTGTTTTTGCTTCTGTGATCAGTTTAAAGAAGGAAAAATTTCTACAACCCCTCCTTGTGAAAAGAATGATAATATTTTGCATGATTCCTTCTCCAAAAAGTTTTGTATTTGAATTTATTTCGTGAAACCTTTTGAAGTTTTTTCTGACCCAAATTTTGTCGGCCATGACACCTTCCCTGTCCAAATTGCACTCGGGCCCATTTTTCTAAAAAATTACGCGGTCAGGCGAAATTCCGTAATGTATTTCTTCCAGATGTTGAAAATTTTCCCGACCTTCAGAGCTTTAGCGTGTCGGAAGAAAATTTCTACATCGGGTGCCAGATAAATTTCAAGAAGGATGACTTCTCGATGGGGTTCAGAGATTTTTCAAGTAAAAGTCAATCGTAGGGAACAAAAGACTTTAATTACACTCCTAGAGAATTCCCAAAACGGGGTTGTTAACAATTGAAACAAGAGACTCCCAAGAGATTCTTTTTTATTGAAATGCTGCTTTTTCGTGCCTGTAATATGAATAAAATTCTTCCGCTATTAGACATATTGCTATGACGATTCGATATCAATTTGAAACATTGCAATCACTCAAAATATATTTTTTGACTTGCTTTTCTTGATGACTTGACTCTTGTCAAATTTAAGTGGAAATGAACGTACATTCATAAAAGTAAGGTGGTCTTTCTCTGCGAGTGTATAAGCATAAGCCTTTCATAAAAAGTTCGATAATAATTAAAAATTATTACTTTTTTTCAATCAAACGTATCGTGCCATTTAAAATTGACTTTATAAATTTTCTATTTTGCAGACTTTCTTGAGAAGAAAGCGGTTCACGAATGGGACGTAAATGAAGTTGGTCTTTGGCTTGATACTATAGGATGTTCAGAGTATAAAGACAATTTCAAACAGCATGACATAACTGGCCCTGAACTCATTAAATTGGAACGCCATGATCTTAATGTGAGTTTTATTTAGAGTTGTTTTGACCCCAAGATTTTTTCCTTACATTCCCTACAAGGTTTCAAACTCTTAACTTACAGTTGATGAATTCGATTTTTAAGGGGAATCGGGTTTTATCGTTTCTTGTTGACGGTGGCTTTCAATATTATCAAATAATTGAACGTATCAAATAGTAGGACATCGAATTAGAGAGCGTCAACCGTACCTGGTAGACCAAAATTAATATATCTACGAAATTCAAACTTTTACAAGGTACGCCCAATTTCTGCTTCCCAATTTTGCATAACCAAATATTCAAATTTTCACCTTAGGATTTGGGTGTCAAAAAAGTTGGTCACTCCAAACGCATCTTAGAGAAAAGCAAACAATTAGCACGGTACCGAAAAGTTCCAAAACCTTCAAAATGGACCAGGAAAACAGTATCGTGAGTCAGACGTATTATTGGAATGAAGGTCAGGAAGTGATAGCGGTGACGTAATCTGACGTCGATGCTGACGTAGTATGACGTCACTCAAAATGAAAAAATGACATGGTTTTGAATAAATGAATTTTTTTATGTTTGTTTCGTTTTGAACTATCTAATGTCTGTTAAAGATGCAATTATTATCCAGAATATCTACCTGCCTCTGACACAAACGAAATCAGGCTGGAAAAACGTGGTGTATATTTTGTCATTCTAGAGCATTTAAAACTAAATTTGATTAAAGTTCATCTGATGGAATTGGATACTGAACCATTATTGTGAGATATCTTTTGTTTTGTTACGTTCGGGGATCTTAAATTTGATATACATACAACGTTATAATTACAACAGTGTAAAACTTTTTACTTACCTCTCCCCCCTCCTACCTATTTTGTATTTCTATGTACATTTTTAATTTATTTTATTTCCACGTTTAGCTACTAAAATTAAACCGTTAAAACTTTCTGCACTTTAAATTCATGATATTCATGACGTAATGTTTTCTACGGAAATACCCCGGTTTTAGCCAGTAGTGGCAAATTTAAACTAGACAAAATGTGTATAAAATGTGCCACTACTGGCAAAATCTGGGGTCTTTCCGTAGAAAACATTACGTCATGAATACTGCCTGTCTTGAAGGGAAAATCCAAACAGATATAAAAGGTGTGAGATTTAATGTCGTGGACAGTACTCGTCTTAATCTGAAGTATATTGAAAGCGTTCCCGATAGATATTTTTGGTCTTTGATAACATTGGGTGCAAGTCAATTTAATCATGTAACAGTAATCATTTTAAAAATTTATTTCTATGCTTTTTTGAATTTTTTTTGTGATCTTGTAGAGCAGGCTAATATTTAACAAAGTTTTATGACAATCATTCCTTATTTTTATGATGTCTAGATTAGCCCTGAAACCACACCCTCTTTTTCTATAATCATAATTTAGAAGTGTGATGGTCAGGGTTAAGTTTTTTTAGTTAATTTTGTCTTCTGCAGTAAGTGGCAAACGATTGCAAATTTATTGACCAATTCTAGGTATAGTAAAACTTCACACGTAATACCAACTTTTTGTCGTACAGCTAACTTTCCGTAATTTGATCAGTTTTGTGTTAATTTTTTGTTCTATAAATTCTCCAGAAAAGGTATATTTTAATTTGGTCCTGGCTCTTCCTAAACTTATTGTTTAACGCGATTTGATGTAGCATCCCACGAAATGCACGCGTTTCGAATTATATCTTTGTTTTGATTTGGTGTAACCAGGTTAAACTTGCACGAAAAATATCAAGCAAACAAATTATGATTGGTTGAAAATTGCAAGCAGCACAATTATCCTATTTACGACATTCATAACGTAATATTTCTACTAATACTCTGATATTTCCGGTTTTTCTCCGGTAGCGGCAAATGTTAAACAATTTTTCTCTAGCTTGAATTTGCCACTACCGGGATACCTCCGTAGAAATCATTACGTCATGAATATTAAAGTTTGTTTACTTGTTATTCTTTCGTGCATGTTACATGAAATCAAAACATAGAAGTTATTCAACAACCGTGTATTGTTTCAATGTTACATGGATCATGATGGGCCATGTTTTAATGGTGTCACTAATAGGGAAAAGCCAAACGATAGAGAGTAGAATCTTCTATGTAAAATGTGAAGCCGCTTATTAAATTGTCCGTCCTGTGTGGCTTTTACCACACAAATTGGGCGTCCTATTTGTTTTTTATACAAACTATGAATTTATAGAGTATTGAGAAATGTAAAATGCGAAAACAATGGAAGTGCTAGGTTTAATCCGAAATGCGGCGCAAAGTTTAAGGCTTCACTTTATCCTCCTTGGGAAAGATTGAAGATTCGCCTCTAACCTTTGGCTTGAAACTCACGGAGTGTCACCATCATTAGGTATAATAAATGAATAACAAAATTCTGCAGGCTAGTGTAAATTTTATGAAGACTTGATATTGATGTTATTATATATAATAGTGAATAATAGGCTGGGCCTGTTGTTGTATAGCAATTATTATCTCAATAAAAATAATACCTGAATTGAATTGAAAATGTTTTTTTTTTTCGTTTCCAATTATTATACTAATTATTATTTACAATAAACAATGATTCGGGCGGGGCATTTGATCCCTAAATTTTGGATTTTTTACAACAGATTTCAGTAAAGCCTGAATGAAGGGCTAGATGGAGTGTTTTAAGCTTTTAGAAGCAAAAAAAAAATCATTGCTATTGTTTTCGAAAATCAGCTAAGCTTTTGGCTGGTAAAGCGCTGGAATTCTATTGTAATGTCAAATGATCTAGGTAGGATTTCTACCTATCACACCATAGAGGTATAAAGAAAGACAGGAGATGAATTTGTCGGTAATTGGTCGTTAAAGTCTTTTGATTTCTTTTATGTAATAAATCAAACTAGCCGGTACCCGGCGTCGCACGCCGGTTTAGCTGTTTGCTGAACGCATTTAAAGCCCTTTGAGATGTTGGGAAGGTGGCTTAAACACGATGAAATCAAAATTAAAGGGCGTCATTCCCAAATTACACCATACCGACGACCAGCGACGTCCGAGACGGCTCTGCAATTAGATTTTTTTTCTCTCTTCGCTCGCGTTATATTTGCCGTAGCTCTTGATGTTTAGGAAAACTTTGATGTCAAGATAAGCGGAGTGAAATAATAGACATGACGCGATTCGTCGAAAAAAGGCAGCCCGGGGGAGGGGGTACTTAGGCAAGAGAAGTGTATGGGTATGGGTATGTGCCGGCCTTAAGGGTGCTTTTTTTGAAACATGGCAGTTTGAAAAATCGAAAAATCAAACTTCAGTCCCACTAAGAATTGGAAAAATAAGAAAATTTCAACTTTTTGCCCCCAGAAAGATAGAAATTTGGTCAAATTAGTTCCAAAAAGTGAATTAAAATTCACACAATTTCCCTTGTTTCTTCTCCTCTTTATTCTGCTAAGGGTCCGAGGGGCAGGGCCGAAAGTCAGCTCGCACCATAGTCCCCCCGGAAGGCAGCTAGGACACGCAGACAAAAAAGCGTGATAGTGCAATTTTATGTAGCTTTTTATAAAATAACTTCGTCATAACTTCAATAATTTTTCAAATTCAACAATGACTTGGATTTACAGCAAAATAATTATCGACGTCCCTTTTTACGAAGAAAGAATTCTAGTTTTTACCGCCTTTTGAATGTATTTTTAATGTTGCTGTTGTTCTAACAAACTTGTCTTGTGACCCTTTGTGACTCTTGTGTTTTATTTTATATTTGTTCTTTTCTTTAACAGATTCTGTTTAAGCAATTTCTTTTGTTTTGAAAAGAATTCGAATGTCTCAAATCAAATAAGGTCGTTAATTACATTCGAAAACCGGCAGGTACAAAATGCATAAAACATAATGCATATTGCATAATGCATAATAGTATTGTGTAATTTACAGAACGATTTTATATTTTTTAAAACTCTCCTTTGCAGAGGCTAAAACCGCAAAAACCTCTTTAGAAGAGTTTCTTGTAAACATTCCAACCAGAGGGATTTCCCCAGACATAATATTTACTTTTCGAATCCGAACGAAAGAGAAAATATTCGAATCATAACAACAAAGGGTTTTCCGTTAGCATAAATAATAAGAAGATGCAACAGATCAGAAAGGTTTTCCCCTTTCTTCTTTCTCAAAAAATTAAAAGGTAAACACATAAAAATTCGAATGTAAAAAGATTCGAAGTCAATTTTCTTTGATCTAGCTTGGATGAAACTCTTTAATTTATATTGGCTTATCTAACAAAAAGCATTCACATGGTTAATGCTTTGTAAGAGGGTAAACACGTTGAAATTTATTAGCAATCGTTCGAAAGAATCTCTGAGAAAACCCAGAAAGATCTTGCTTTAAAATTTACGTTTTCGAGCTAGAAAAGTAATATACGGAGGAGATATTTTCGTGTTTTTTCTACATTATAATACGTTCTGTAAAATACAACAATGAAAATCAAAATGGCGACAAGCATTTTCAGTGGATCATGGATTTTCTTCATCATCCAAAAGTCAAATTTACAGCTTTCTTCCCTTTATTTTCTGGTAGAAAATGGTATATTTGTTTTGTTGAAAGTATTATCTTTCAAATTCTCCTTATTAAAGCCTCTAAAATTGACATTTTTAAAATATTATGCATTATGCATTATGCAATATGCATTATGTTTTATGCATTTTGGACCTGCCGATTCGAAAACATAAAACAAAAGAAAAGAAAGAAAAAAAAAAGAAAAGTCTAATCTATCAATCAAAACAAAGTCTTTATAAAACGGCGCGAATCTGATTTAACACATTTGTGGAGCAAGAAGCAAAAGTCATCTTTTAAAAGAACAAAACATTGCTTGCGAAAACGAAAGTGACACACAAACAAAATGACATACAGACTACGGCTATTAATATATAGAAGAAATTCTAGGCTCGCCCGATGAAATACGACTTTTTAGTAGAACTTGAAGTTTGCTCTGAACATTCTTACTATCAGCATCGAAGATTTCTAGCCTTCTAATATACGAGGATAAAATAAAATTTAGCTCCACGAAATAAGTTTGCGTTCAATTTTGTCATCCATTAAATTTTGTTTTGAAAAGATATTTTCTCCAGCCAGAAAATAAAAAGTTCTGTATAAGCACACACAATTTCAGACTCAATTTGTAGACAAAAAGTCGCTGGAGGATTTTGGAGGAAAGTATTAAGCAATAGAGTTCACCTTGAAGAAAATGTTGATCGAAAAATCTTGTCATTTGATGAAGGATTGCAAAGTTTACAGGCCTTATTTTAATCCAAATATTTTCTTACACCTATGTCAGAAACAATGAATCTCGTCTCATCTTATTTCCAACACTTAAGTTAGCCAATAAGATTTCACCTATCAACAAAAGAGCTCATTAAAAATGCACGATATATGAGATTATGAGCATGCATACCTCGTAATTTTTTTAATCGTAGGGCGAGTATGGTTACAATAGCATACTTCTCCTGTTTCTTTATACCTCCATG
>NW_027103981.1:0-3858 GCF_902728285.1 Clytia hemisphaerica
AAACCAGAATGCTTAGCATACATAGCTAGAAAAAAGTTAGAAGGGCTCAAAATTCACTGAAAAATTAATCATTTGATTTGACGTCAACAAAAGTTGCATGACTTCTGGCGTTGCAAAAACTGAATTTCTTTTTCATATAGGCGACAATCAAAAATATGTTCCGTCCGCGTCATAAAACATCTTCCAGTCGGTCGGTCGGTGGTCAGTAGTAAATTTGCTCGGGTTTTTAAAATCTAGTAAATCCCGAAGAATCAAGTCGGCAATCAACAAAATCTCTAGCCGCCATCTTTGATTTGCCAAATTAACCTTAAAAGCGGACCTTATTTTCGGCTCTCGGGGTATTGGCCCTACCGCGTCGCCGAATTTCAACTTGAAAATTTCAATAAGGGTACATGAAAAAACTCAAACGGGACTCAATGTGGGTTAAGTAAACAAAAACTCGTAGCGAATGATGGTTCAAAGAAGTGCTTAGCTATCAAAGACTTTTTCGGACATTTTTCCAACTTGTTCGACTCGGGATTTATGTTTTGAAGGTGAGTCGGTTGGGCGACGCGGACGGAACATATTTTTGATTGCCGCCATAGAACCATACAATCAGGCACATCCCTGGCAAATTAACGAGGTATTTTTCACTTGCGACCATTGGCAAATGAATGGGGTCGAAAACTAAAGTGACGTAATAGCGCCGAATACCCAGTTTAATTGAACAGGGTTGGAAATATTTTGCTTCATTTCAAAGAACTGCATAGATCAAATTTTTTTTCCATGGGTCAATTTTGTCTTCGAAGATTGAAGAAACTTTTAATGAAAAAATAAAGTTCCCAGTTTTCTTCCTTTTTTCCCTTTTCCAGTTTGAAGTTCATTTTTATTCATTTTCACGCTTTTAGCCTGAGACGTCCTATCTCATTTACACTGGGTGACAAATACCCCATGCAAATGCTCACCCCGTTCATTCTTCACGTTCATTCGCCAGGATGTGCCTGACTGCCATAGATATAGAAACAGCAAGATGGGCAATAGTCAGATAGTAAGTGCATCTCATTCATCCACATACAGTCATACACCCAGCTTGATTCTTGTTTAGCTTTCCTAAACTCTATAAAATTTACTGAAATTCAAAGTTTACCTTGTCTGTCTCTGTCTGTTCTTTAAAACCGTCTTTTACAATGCGTAAAAATTTTCGCGCGTTAAATATCTACCATCTTTGACACCGAGTTTTTCAGTTCGTTGATTGGTTTATAATGATGTCATTTAAATTCATAGTCTCTCCTTCGGAAATTTCTTTATCTCACCCATCTCACAGGCTAGATTGCTATTCTACTTTCATTTTCTCGCGCATTTTTAGCACTGAAAAAAAGATTTTTTTGGAATTCTTAATTTCAGTTTTTTGGTGCCTTGTCTTCCAGTCTCTCAATTTAAAGGTATGTATCGTTGCAAATCTTCTTTGTACTTTTCAAGTAAACCATATTTCAATTGTCAGAACTATATGGAAGGAAACGAATTTGCCATCAATCGTAAAAGGGGTTAATCAATCGTAAAAGGGGTTACGCACGGAGAACGAGTCTCGTGTTCGCAAAGCGAAAGGATTCTATAGACGCCTCAAGCCCACACTAGTTATGTATTAAGAGGTGAAGGCTATCAATCCGCTGCTCAATAGTATATCGTACTCTTTTTCCGAAAATCCTAAACCCCAAAGAAATTCCGAAAATCCAAAATTCCATCAGCCAATTCGATTGACTTCAAAATATGCCAATTTTGCCCTGTTTGCCAATTATTTTGCATTCGATTGACAAAAATTTGGCAAATGTGGCAAAATTTGAGTGCCATAAATGCCAAATAAAAAAGATGTGGTGAATCTGGCATTCTTGGCATTTTTGGAACTTACCTCCATACGTCTCCATACAAAACACTGTTCCCACGAGACCTGTGTTCTTTTCGGCTCCAATTTTGCCACTTTTGCCAAAGTTTTTGAAAAATAGAAGACCTTCCAATGCTAAAGCAAAACAATGCCGATCGGCAATTTGATTGGTTAAAAAATCGTTCGCTTTACAAACGCCGACAGAAAACTGCTGACTAAGCATCACAAAACGGAAATCATAATGGCAGAGTAGCGATGTACAAATTTGCCATGAAGCTGTGATCTTTTGACATTGAAATTGAGGATTTGGCAAAGTTGGTGAGTATGGCAAATTTGGAAGTCAATCGAAAGGGCTGCATAAATCTAAAAATTACAACTTAAAACGGATCAAAACTCAAAATACTGTGAATCTTGTGATGAGGACGTCATTTTGGCCCTAAATATGTCGTCACCGAAAGGGTGATAAATTTTTAACTTTACTGAAATGAAATCGATTTCTAATTGATCCGATAGATTCTATCGATGATTACCAATCCAATAAAGACTCAATAACGAATAAGTAATAGTTATCGCATGACTTTGAGTGCAATACGAGAAATTTTTTACGAGCGAGGCGAGCTTTTTTATTGAACGTAAAATTTAATAGATTTAGTCTATTTACGCAAAGTTAAAGGAAGCAAAAATTTCCGAGTTAAAAAAAGAAAAATAACTCGGATAATTAAAGGAAGCACAATTTCCCGAGAAAATAACTCGGAAAGCTAAAGAAAGCAAAAATTCCAAAGTTAAAAAATGAAAAATAACTTCCGGGTCTCTAGAGAATTTCGAATGTTTTTGTTCGAAAATCTTGTTAGATTCGAATTTAAGATTCGAACGAAAACATTCGACTGAAGTTCCCGCCAAAATACTTACTTCGTGATACTTCGTTATTGATTACCGTAAGTTGGTCTAATGTCGACATCTGTCTTCTAACTTCGACATCCTACTTTATAGATAGGAATAAAAAGAAGGTCGAAATCACTGATAGACTAAAGATTTTTCCTCTCATCGCGCTAATCAAAGTCAATCAGCGATTCCGACCTTCCTCAGTTTCTATATTGTTCCTATCTCTAAAGAAGGGTGTCGAAATTAGAAGACGGATGTCGACATTAGACCAACTTACGGTATGTACTTTATGGTACTCATCCAATTCGTTGAATCCGATGATTGACCATTACTGTTGTACTGTTAGAGTCAGCTCTCCTGAAGTTGAAATAATTAGGAAGCAGCGGTTCGTCTGGCAGTGTACTGAGGAATTGGTCAAGATGCTGTTTAAAAGTTTGTTTGGTACAGTTTGTGAGGTTTCTAAGGGATTTTGGCAGAGCATTGAAGAGCCTTGGTCCTTCTTGTGAGAGACAACCTCTCCAGATATTTTTATGTTTGACATTTATAGCTTTCAAATTGCATTTTCTACCCAGTCTCTGATTTGTGTAAGAATGCACGCCGCCTGCCTCGTCATTGTAGTTGAAATTGGGGGCAATGTCTTCTAGTATGCCCACGTGTAAATGATTCTGTACCTGTCTCTTCTTCTTCTTTCAAGACTGTAGATTTTCAGTTGGTTCAATTTTTCCCAATAGTTTAAGTGGCTCAACGAGGGGATACCGTTCAGGAATGATTTTTTGTAGCAGCTCTAGTTCTTGAATGAGACATCTCTTTGATGGAGACCATAGTTGAGAGCGTAGTCAAGGTGTGAATGGCAAGTGACTTCCAAAGGGTTTAACATGACATCTTTGTCCCTTGTCTTGAAAGTACGAAATATCCAAGAGCTGATAGATTTCACTTTGTTGATTTGGTTTTTGATGTGTTGATTGTAGCTCATATCTACATCTAGAGTAACTCCAAGTCTTTTGACTTGGTTTTTGTTTCAATTTGATCTCGAGTATCAGAATAATAAACTGAATAGGGTTTCAGCTGTTCATTTTTTCCATATTGCATATGTTCGAATTTGAGTCCATTCAGTTGCA
>NW_027103981.1:5071-18090 GCF_902728285.1 Clytia hemisphaerica
TTCATCAGGGTTAGAATCAGAAGTTTTAAAATATTTTTCCCAATCAATATCATCCAAAGTTTTTTGACGTTTTCCCAGTCTTATTGTTATTGTAAAGTTTGAATTTGTCGAAGTCTTGTTAAAAATTTTTCTGTATCAGATTCTAGTTTTGTAAAGATAAATTGTAACAACTCATGTTTGTAGTGATCGGAGTATATGGTTGGTGTTGTTTGGTAGTTAAAGATCATGTCTGTATTGTTTGTTAAAAGAAAGTCTAAATATTTTCCGTTGGTGTGTGTGGATTTATTCACAATTTGAGAAAGGTTGAACTGTAGATTGTAAAATTTTAAGAGTATCTGTCACGTTCATGTAGGTACACATTGTGGTTTTGAGAGTATGGGAATGTTAAAATCACCGCAAATGTAACAGATCAGGACAGCAACATAGAGAGTTTCAATCTTTGATACTATTGATGATATAAGCTCTGCGAATTCTGGTGCATCTGATTTGTGATTTGGGTTTGTTGGCTGTCTGTATAGAATTCCAATGATAATGTTAAGATCTTCAGAGTAAAGTAGAAGTCCTTCATTTACACCATTTGAGAATTCAAGTAGGGTGACAATGGAGAGATGTCATCCCTAGATAGAAGGCAACACACCCTGTATCTTTCTTGTGGGTTATCACGATCACGGTCCTTTCTAGTAAGGTGTACCTTCGATTTCTAGTTCTCCAGCTTTGTGGTGGGTGAGCCAGTTTCTGTTATCCAATAAAAATATGATTTTCAGTTGTCAAGATATCTCGGATAGGGAACACAAGATTGGTTGCGGTTTGTGGACATAAACTTGTATGTTCAAGAAAGCAAAGGTGTTAGTGCAGGGTTCTTGTGATTGGTTGGTTTGGAAGAAAATTGTCCTGTACATGGTGTGGTTGGTGTGTTTTGTGGAATTTTGAGAGAGAGGGTGTGTGGTGGTGTTTCGGACTTTTCGTTGATGAACGAAATATTTGCGACGGAAGTTGTCCAGGATTTGAGGAAAATCCAAGGACCATTTGTCACATTGATTTTGTTGGAGTTTCTGGTCTCTTTTGAGTGCCTTTGACATGGGCAAAAGTGCAATGGGTTTTGAACATGCACTCTTGATGAAGAATGAGCACATTCTGGGTGGAATTGGTTACCTTTGTTCCAGCATTACATCCCTTTGACCCTTGTTCCATGTTTCATGAGTTTGGTGCAGCTTTTTGGTGGTTGTACTGGCAGTTCTTGCCTCGAATACCGTGCTTGCATTTACTTTGACAAAAATCGGCAGTGTGGGTGTGTTGTGTATCTCGGTTTCATTTTTGATTTGTCAGATGATTGAGGACTGTAGAGTCTGATGTAACTTAGTATTTTTCAGGGTTCTTTGAAATCTTTCTTCAAGAAGTCGGTTCTTCCTAGATAAACACATCAAGGGTCTGTCTGTATTACATTGTTGTCTATAATAACACTAGGTGTTATGGTAGTGATCGGTTCCTTGTTGAGGAAGAGATCTTGATCGAGGTCGAGTGGAGGATATTGAGGTGTATGATGAGAGGTCAGTAATACTTTGGTAGGTGAAGATACAGGTTGTATGTTGTGGGGAGTTTGCGACAAATGTGGTGTTGTAGTTTTGATTGTTGTGTAGGTGTTGGATAGAGTGACATTGATTCACACTGGAATTGGCATGTTGGTTTAACTTGTTTTGTGTGGAAAATTTTTTTTCCTGACAATGGTTGACAAGGTAAAACATACCAGTCTTTGGTAGATTAAGTCCCTCAATCCTCGTCTTGGTCAATCAATTAATGTTCTTTAGCAGTTTTAGGTAGCATGGCGATGGCCCTTGTCACAGGAGCCGCATTTTAAGAGGAATCGTCATGCTTTTTACTCTATATGACCTGGTTGCATATTTGCATATGCTGGAAAATACTCTGTATGACCACACACAATTTTCAATTGCTCGTCTTTTGTTCATTGTGTTGGTGTTTTTGACAGGAAATTCAGTGTTTCCATGATGGATCCTCGCATGATTTAGGGGTTTATGTTTCTTTAGTTGGCTTTTCTGGATTGTAGAGTCTGAGGCAGTTTCTATTGTTTCATTGCTGGCCTCTTCTGCTAGTTCAGAAGTTAACTTGCTTCCAATTGTTGATGAGATCGGACTGTACAGCATTTTTTGTGGTATTTTGAGAGTTTTGCTGAGTCGGCATGCGCAAACAACAACACCAACCAGAGACTGGGCAGTACTTAGCTTGTGGTTTAGTAGGATTCGTAGCCAACAGATAGTTGAAAAGAATTAGTTGGAAGACAAATACAGATAACAGATACTTCAGGATACAGAACCTGATCAGTTGCACATGGGAAACCATTTTTCTTGTGCGCTGCTCCTCAGGATTTGGCAAAATGCCTGTGTGACCAGCCACAGGACCCTTGTCTTGAGATCTGATATTGAAACGTTGGATGTTGGACGGAAGAAGTAAAAAATAAAGTAATACCTCAGTAGTCCAGGGCTAACCTGGTGTGTTAAAGCTATGTGGTCTTGGGTCTTTATCCAGGTTGATTTTTGATAGCCAGCAAGCCAAAGAAGTTCCGCTTGATCGGCCACTTCTGAGTATAAAACAACTCAGGTGGGTTGGGCTACCTTTGGCCTAGGCCCCGGGATCAGCAGCCTCTACCAGGTATTCGTTTTCTTCTTGGCTTTTGTTGATATTTCAGTTTTTTTATTTCTCTTATGCTCAACTTATTCACTAATTCTTAAATGGAGTGAATTTTTTTATCTGTTCCTAGTCTAGCCTGTCTAGTGTAGACACAAACAGGTATACAGATGAGGGACCCCCATGTTATTGGTTGGATGGGATTTTTTGTTGCGTGAATGCATGACTGCATGAAAATTGAAAAAATATGAAAATGATGCATGAATTGAAAAAACACCCACTGCACACGAACCCGAAATTTTTACTACTTTTTTATTGTTGTGTGCGGAATGCCCAGCTATGCTGTGCTATTTTCTGAGTAGGCCAGACTCTCTTGTTACATTCAACTGCTCTAACTTGGGACTAGTATCTGATTGACGACAATTCATCGACAACAAGGACCCTCCCGGCGCTCCGGTCACGTCGTCCAGAGCAAAAAATGGTATGGATGGAGCTCAGAATAAGCTTAACTAAGGCTCCAGTAAAGCGCTGTAAGCTTACAGCGCAAGTCCAGGTGGCTCTGTAGGCCTAAAAACCGGTTTTCTGGCAAAACTACTAAGCAAAAAGTGCTTGGAAATCCAAAGTCATTTGATTTGAGTCAATGAACGTCATATTAATAAATACAGTTGATGGTGATCGTGCATTATTTATGGAATGAAAAAGCTGACCTTGTGAAAAAAGATGAACAAATGAAAATTAAAACACAGGTTCATTTCTAAACAAAATGGAAAGGAGCCTTTTTTAAATGTGGCTGATGTTTTGATGTAGTTTAAAGTAGTTTTGAAAGTTTTTTGAGTTTGTAAAAGAGGTTATATATTATATGGTAAGTTAATTATGTGTGTCTGCCTGGGTTTTGATAGTCTGTCAACAAGGGTTCACTCACAGGCAGTATCAAACAAACTGTACCCGACATTTTTAGTTACACCAGGTAAGATTTTTCTGAAATTTTGAGTCTGGATACCCAGGCTGGAATTTTATTGGAAAGTTGAACCTGCGCCTGTGTAGGCCCGGTTGGTAGGAGACCATTCAATAAAATTTCAAGCATCTAACCAATGAGAAGTGCCGCGGTGATTTTGAAAATTTTTTTCCTGTCTTCACTTTGATCCGTGTCAACGGGGTCATGCATTTGCTGTTTTGCACGCTCGTTTTCAACACGTTACTTTTCGCTGGGCCTTCACGCCCAACAGGCTTCTTGTTTATTTTGAAGAGAGACCTCTCTGTTCTGATTGAAATGTTTTCCTTTTCATTCAAATTCGAAAAGTAAACATTCTTGTCTTTGTAGGAAAATCCCTCTAACTGGAATGTTTTTTTTTTCATAAAGGCAATTTAGTTCCTTGCCTCTAAAAAGGAGTGCTGGAAAACATTAAATCATTCTGTTATTATGTATTTCGGATAGTGTAGTGAAACAAGCTTCAAATGTCAAACAAGCCAAAAATTACCTAGAAATATGCTGATTTAGATACAAATGCATGGAAGTTGATTTTTAGAGGAGCGTACCTATGTCTTTTTTTTCGCGTCCTTTCCGTGATTACTTTTATTTATATTTTTAAAGACAGGTAGAAGGCAATTGATGTAACTGCCAACCTGAAGTCAGTGTCTGCCAACTAAAAATTCTCTGCGGGGTCACTGGCAAGGAGTTACGACTTCAGACTTTAGTTCCAATTCTTGTATAGGCTGCAGCTACACTGCCAAATGATCTGTATTACAAAGACTTCCAAATGGGTCCATAAGTTAAAAGAAAATGAGATTATCATGGCACGGGTGTTTTGTTTTTAAAAACAAACTTCAAAATAAATTGTTATGAACTTGTTACTTAAAATATCACTTACTTACATAATTTATTCATGATATAACACCCCTTTCTTAAATAAATGGCCTCTTAAAGTCTTTTATGTTTGCCGCAAGAAGGGAGAAACATTTAATTTGACCCCCGGTTTTTTATTTCATTTTCTAGCCATTTCCTGCGTGTTAGTGTAGACACAACTTTAATCCGGGGAAATGAAGCGTTTTCATTGGTCTAAAACCACGGATGGTCACATGACCAGAATTTTTATCCAGGGAAATGCCGTGGCCGCAATGTTTTGCTTTAGTGAGATTGACCATTTTGTTGTTTAGATTTGAGCGGGCGAAATTTCTGTACAAACCAAAATATGGCTTCGTTGGAATACCGGTTGAAACACTTGTGATCCAGACGGTGTCAATCGAACAAATCGAATGCCGAATCAATCGAATGCAATTAAACGCAATCGAATAATTGCAATTTGATTGTCGAACGCAATCGAATCACAATCGAATATTACCCAGGATTTGCTGTTCGATTGCTTCGATTATGTTCGATTGTATTCGATAACGTTCGATTGTATTTGATAACGTTTGATTGATTCAATTGTATTAGTAGATTTTATTCGCTCTGGTATGGTACTTCAAGCACTCGGCCGTCCACGCTAAAAAGCTCTAACAGAGTGATCCAATTTAATTTAATCGCAATCAAACTCATCAAACATAATCGTAGTCGAACGAAAACGAAGATTAATCCAATGTAATTGACAATCAATCGAACCAATCGAACATAGTCAAATATCAATCGAACCAATCGAATACTTGAAGAAAAACTCTGAAAAAACATGCCAAAGGGAAATGTAAGTGAATTTAATACGGGGAAGTTTATGAGTTTTTTTATCATCCTGATCAATTCATATGACCTAACCTGCAAGTAGAGCACTGATTTTCTTTTTAGCAATCAGTTGCAGACTGGTATGTCGGTCGGGAACTGGGCACTAGTACCGCTCGCTTCAAAAGCTTTTATTCTGAGAATATTGCCTCAAATAAAAAATCAAAACAAACATGAAGAGCATGTTAAAAGTTGGTCGCCAACTGGGCAGGGTCTTTATCTGACAAAACATGGGACGGCAATTCGGCCACCATTTCACCAAACCTCCAAAGTCATTTGATTTGGATTTGAGTTAATGAACGGCATATTAAAAAGATGCACGATTTCTCTTTCGCACCAAGTAGGCTTTTAAATCGAAATACAAAAAAGTCTGTAGTGGAACACACGCGGCTGGAACGAAGAAGACCAAGTTAGTGGCAAAACGATGGAGCGTTTGACATCACTCGCGCGGAAATTCTCACACTCGATACTTGATAATCCCATCAGGCCATAGGCTGTTAGGCGGCGGGCATTCTCTAATTCTCCAATCGGTGTCCGGTCATTTTGAATGAAAACAAAAAAGTTAAAAAGGACGCGCTATCAGTGAAAGTTATCGTGACATGTTATGACAGAAAGTATGACTGATAAACTTGGTGGTGGAGTTATTAAAACAAATTTGTTGTCAAAGAGATTTAACAGTAAAATTAGAGCAGGAGTCTAGGGAGGGCTTTAGTCATAAGCTGTTAGTTGTTAGTTATTAGTTGTTAGTTGCAATAAATTTACAGCACCAACATATCGAAATATAAAAATAAATAGGCCTGGTTTCTATCTGTGTTTAATCTGCAAAAAGATGCACCAAAGATACTGACCTCGTGGGGGAAAATAATGCAAAGTTATTAGAAGGTTTGATTTCGTTACTAATCCCAAAAACTTATGTTTTGTTATTTCGGAATGCTATGAGCCTGGGGACTAACTAATAAAAACTGATTGGTAATGAGTGAAAATGAATAATTAATGAGGAGTTCGAAATCTGAAGTTGTGTTTTAGCTATTTGACTTTTTAACTCCAAATCAGAGAGGAATGTGCATCCAAAATTCATTTTTTTATAAGAAGGTTTTTAAAAGTAGCAAACTTAACGGAGGGACAGAGCATTTTATTTCCGTAGAACATTTATTTTTCAAGGGAATAAAATTATCATTACATATGGAATAAACCAGCCGAGGCTGGAAGGTCAGCCAATAGAGCTTAGCTAGATAGCTTTAATAAGTGGGTTAACAGATGTAAGAGATGTACTGAAACAGAGTAGACTAAAAATGTTGAATAATGTACAAAATGTGAAACATTTGATAACTTGATTAAAAATTATTTAAAACAAGCCTGAGAGCTCCTCCAACCCCCCCCCCACGAGAAGATCAAAGTATACTTCTCTTTACATTAGCATTGTAGTACTGTTTCTATGACATCAAACAATTAAGCTATAGTTCATTACTATAAAATAAAAGAGAAACATAGTGTAATTAAACTTTTTGTTAATTTCATTCCAGTCAGTTATGATACATTTTTTCTGTTGGATGTAGACAATATCCATATCTGACCAAAGTGTTATCTAGAAATAAATTAGAAAATTGCCAAAACATCAGAACCAAAATAAATATATCCATCAAATATACATAGAAACTTTTTGTTTTACTTGATAAAACTCCAATAACACTTTAAACTAACAAGCTACACAGAAAAACACAATTTGCATCAAAATCTTTGCAAAACTTATATTTATAACATTTCAACAGGAACTGTATTTTGGTAGACTTGGTCAAATTACAGAAACCATTTGTCAGTTGTCTGCAAGGCCAATGAGGTACGTAAAAACCGACTGCTATTCAGTCAAAGCCAAAATTTAGCAAGGTCAGAAAAACATAATTTACATCCAGTCTTCGTAAATAAATTTTGTAGTTTAGTACCGTCAAGTTACACAACATGCACACAACCATCTTGAAGACTTTGCTGGTCGCAAATGATAATCGAAAGCAAAACTTAAAATTCATATCTATGCAGGGAAGCTCATTTTTCCCCCATTTTGCTTTAAACTCCCTTTTGATTGGTCTATGAATTTGGGCGATCGCTTAACCGCCTTGGCGGAATAAACACACGACCATAATAAATAAATTCAACAGGGCAGCAGAGTAGCAATTAATTTCAACTGGGAGTCCTCTCTTCTGTGCCAAGCACTGGTAGTGTTTTTTAAACTTTAAAACAATGTTAAATGAAGACCAGATGGATCTGTTTGCTATGACTGTGCAAGTTGTGACGCGAGTGTGCATGTTGTGTAACTTGACGGTATAATTCATTAAATTCTAGAAACCATTTTTCATAACTTTCTGCAGTCCGCTTTCTGCAAGTCTGATAAGAGATATGTATAAACTGTTATCGCCATTCATTCCATTCCATCATTCAGTCAAAACGTGCGCCAAGGTTAGAAAAGGTTATAAAAACACAATCTGCGTCCGGAACTGCGTGAAAAATAGTTTGATCAATTTCAACAAGAACTGTATATATTAATATTAATATAATTGATCAAATTCCAAAGACCATTTGTCATAATTTTGCAAGTCCGATAATAGATGTGATGTCATCATTTGGTTCCCGTCATCTGACCGACCCTGATTTACCGTCAGCAGGTAGAGTTGGAGAGTCGGAAAGCTTTTCCGCTGCTTTGCTGGATTTCCACTGTCGACCTCTACCCGCTCTGTGTTTACAAGTTTTCAAATCGAAGTAGCGAGCCGCATGCTAATGGAGAGTAAACCGAAAACCAGTTTATCCACTGTTTCTTAATTCCGATCAGTCCACACGGATTCCCTTTCAACAAGATGTAGCTGCTTCTTAAAAGAAAAATATTTTCGACCGACCGACCGAATGACCCCCACTTTTTAAAGTAGAAATGACGGGAACCAAACAATTTTTTGCGATTCGCCTTATCAAACACGTCCAAACCAAGTCCAAAAAAGCACGATTGCATCCAGGTCTTTATCAAATTTAGACAGTAGCTGTACTTTTGTAAATTTTATCAAATTCCAATAACATTATAACACCATCAATCCCACCTAGAGGCAAACAAGAAAAATATGTTTTTATTGCAAAAACTAATAAAAAGCAGCAATAAAAAGTATCTGAGTATCAGAAAATTCAACATAAACAAAAACTTGAGCAAACGGCTTTAAACCTTCAAAAGATGTAGAAAAAGAATCCCCTTGATGAAAACCATGTGTTTGATTTGCCGAGTTAAAAAAATAAAAGACAGAAATTGAAGCTTGCAACAGATTTACACTGGAAATACTTTGGTACAACACAGACTTATCGCTTTAGCCGCCATCTTGAAACACCACATTATGATCTGTAAAAACAACGCACGCTAAAAGTACCCAAAAAGTTAACCCGATCGGAAGAAAGTTTAGAAATTAAAGTGAGATCGGGAAATCGGATTTTTTTTTTGTCGTCTTATGGAACTGGAAAATTTTACCTATTTGAATGCTCAGCTTCGGCTGACCAATAATTACTATAATTACAGTTCATAGCTATAAAATTAAAGATTTATCTTCCACCAAAAATAAGTTCTTTAAAAGAAACTCTTATACCTACCTATTACAATAAACATTACCTTACATTTTTATAAAAAATGCAAGATTAAATTAAATCATCCCCCCACCTGAAAATTTGTGCCGCAAAAAATGACCTGGTTTCTATCATATATAGAAATATACTTCGGTCCAGTGAATTCCAGTATAGCTTAGAAACTTGACTCACAACTCACAACTAATAACTAAAGACTAACAACTAAAGATTTACTGGTTCTCTTAGAGCAGTTGACGGTATTATGTAAAAAATAAAATCATTTTCTTTATTTCCTATTTTACATACTACTTTCTAATGATGTTACTCTAAGTTTTTGGAACTGTTCCAAGTTATTTTCTAACTTTTCTAAACTGATTCTGAAGTAAGGTGGCAATCACAAATATCTTCGTTTCGAGTCGCTCAACCGACTCTCAAAAATTGAGTAGAATTGAGTCAGACTTTTTCTGTCGATGACATTTCCTTCGTTTATCATTACATGCATTTTGGGTCGGAGGTCACGGGCTGACTCACTTTTTAGACCCAACGAGGATGCAAAATGAAGATATTTGTGATTGCCGCCTAATCTACCAAGCCTTGGCTCAAACCACCAAATGTAAACAACCATGGTTTCCAAAACGGACACCCTACCAGTTGCGTTAACGAAACACGGCAAAATGCAAAGCAAACTAAGGTGAGATCAGGTAACTTACGTATCAGTGGAGTGAAACTTGCATACACTGTCTAGCCATCAAATTTCTGACCAACCAAAGCAGCAAAATTTTAGAACTTTTCTACTATTTTAGAATCTCCTCTTTGTCTTTCAAGTATTTTGCCTTGCATGTTAGTCTCTATCTACTGATGCAAGTTACCCAATCTCACGGTAATACTTATAGCATGTAATTTACAGACCAATTTTCATGCCCTCCTCCTGAAATTACTAAAATACTGGTGAAAACAGCCTTTTAAGTGGAAAAACACTGGAAAAGTGCCTTTTTTGGCCCCCAACGGATGCTGCCATGCCTTTCTAAAATATGGCCTGACCAAAATGTAATATCAAATGTGTTCAAAATCTTATAAAGAACAAATAAAGCCAAAAAGAGAGTTATTGAGGTTTTCATTAAGTTGCTGTATTTTGCCTTGTATAAATTATAAATTTAACGTCAAAAAACTTAGTAAAAAGAATAATTCAGTTAAAAGCACATCATTTCAACATGAACTAAGAAATAATTCAGAAGGCCTCTGAATCTGTCAAGTCCTGGCTGAAACGATTCTCATATAATTTATTTTGAACACGGTCCCAAAAAATTGGTCCAGGGGTCCAGTCCAGTCAAGCCAATCTGTGCATTTCATGCACCAAGTTAGCCCTGTGAGAAGGGGCTGAGTCTTGTAACTGAGTCATGATCCATCATTCCATTTTAGCATTCCATTAAGAGCCATTTTCTGTAACAGTGGGGCAGGTCCAGATAGTAAGAAATTTTTTGATTTTTTAATTCTTTTAAATTGTTTCCATCCATTTCACATAACCATTCTCCTCAATGTTCTCTTTATTCCTGTTATATTCTCAATCTCATGGGTAACTTGTGGGCTCTAGGCAATTCCTCCTGTGAACACCTGTGAACAGATAAGTTGTTCAGTACGATTTCCCCTTTTTCTGCAGTGGTCACTGTCACTGGACGACCAGAACCAGGTTTTCTGTTCATAGTACTGCGCTCTTTAAATTTGTTGAGCAATTTTTGAACAGATCCTTTGTACCATTTTTTCGTTAGATGTTTTTTACAAATATGATAGACAGTCCAACCTTTTTCTGTGTAATCATTCTTGATCAGTCTTTATGACAGCCTTGTCTTTATTTGAAAACCTCATATTGACGTTCGCATGCAAGCGAAACAGAGTTGCAATGACGCCTACCCCCACAAGTCTGAGAAGTATGTTAAAAACTGTATTAGCAATGTATTCCAGTGCTCTTCTTTTGTCTATTGACAAATTGAATTCTCTCCTAATTCTCGTTCTTGTTCTCCTTGACTTTTTAAGCTTCTCAACAATTATTACTTCTTCCTTCTAAATTCAATCAAAAAATTATCCAAATTGTTGAAAAAATGTTGTTCTTTAACCATTTTTACAAGCATACATTTCTATCATGGGACTCCTTTCCTCTGCTACTCTTTTCCATGCATAAAAAAACATAGAAAAAGACTGAATGTTATCAATCAGATTAATCCAATGATGAAGGGTTTCTTCTCTATCGAAACAATACTCTACATCATCTGCATTTTAAATGATCAATCTAGAAACTTTATAATATATCTCTGAAAAATCTGCAACTCTTCAAAAGAAAACTTCTGGATCAAAAATGCTTCCTCTGTTTTGTTTTTGAGTGAATATTTTCGGTGGGAACATAGCGAATGTTTTTGTTTGAATCTAATGTTTGAATTAGATTTTCAAATTAAAACATTTGAAACTACACAGAAGAAAGGCGCAAGTAAGTTTGAAAACAAAAACAAAAAGAAATTTATATCAGGACAATTTTTTTGAGTCAACAATAAATTAGTTATTGCATGACTTCGAGTGCAATAAGAGAAATATTTTATGAGTTCCAAGATTTCTCCGTAATATTTCAAAGTATCGGTAAAATCTTGGAACGAGTAAAATATTGAGTATTGCACAAGCTGGCACAAGTACATATTTCATATTAGGGCAGTGTCTGCCTATTGTTATGTTTTCTGCTGGTTATCTGTTTGGTGTAGACAGCAATGAAATAACAGTAGCTGGCAATCGCTCGCTGACATAGGACCCACCCTAAGTGCCAGCAAAAACTGTAAACAAATTTTCTTTGTAGCCGGTAACTTGTGGGCTATTTTTCTTTGTTACCGACAGATAAGTTTCCTTTTCTAAATATAGAATTTACTCAAATATTTCCGGAATACTGTCTAACTCAACAGGAGTGTTGCCAGAAAAATGCTGATAGATTTACTGGTATCAAGTCGGAAGAATTTTTATATATTAAAAATCGTTTGGAGATTCACATTTGACCTTTAAATCGAAAATGGCAAAAGGGGAGGAAAATGGCAAATTCTTTTCTTCTGTAAAAAAATCTTCAAATATGTAATAAAAAATGACTCATGGAAAAAAAATCATCTACCCAGTTTTCTGTAAGTACCATTTTATCCATTTACCCCATGAAATTACACAGGGTATTATTACTTTTTTTTTTTACCCATTGCATTTGCAACTGATTGCAGTTGTTAATAATCCCATTCAATTGCATGGATATCCAGGGAAATCCCTGACTGGCAGGTGTAACAGAGTGTTTGCATTTCGTGCTTACCGGACTCATCAGCCTGGCTGACTAGATTGATTTAGCCAGCATCTCCAAACCACAAATTCACTTGTGGCTCAATCTAACAGAAATAGTCGACTTTGGAGCCAAGCTTTATACTGTCTCGAGAGGGAGGAAAGCATCGAAACTGCATGTCAACTACATTCACGCAGGAGTTTTGGGTACAGGAGCAGATGTATGCATTTTGCCCTTATTGGCAGCACTCGTTAGAAATGTGTATTGCACCCTGGCTAGCCAGATTTAGCCAGCTGAACTATAAATAATCATCAAAATTAACAATGACCTTATTCACATATTTCTTTGTACATACAAGCATGAAAAATAATCTGTCAACGAGAACTTTTAGATTTCCAGAATTAAGAGCAAGTTTGAAGCTGGCAGAACTTTCTTAATGTCCTACCGGTTTTTCAAGCAGACAAAAAGAGGTGATTTTGGGGTATATCGAAATAGCTCTATGGTGAGACTCAGTGAGGTGATTTATCTGAAATAATTATTTCACTTTTACTTTTACAGATTTGAAACTTCACCTTCAAAGTACAGACTATGGAAACTTTCTTGCTAATGAAGCTGGTCCCTTGACAGTAGCAATCATTGATGAAAAACTGAGAGAAAAATTGGTTATTGAGTTTGAGCATCTACGAAACCAAGCTGTTGAACCATTAGCCACTTTTATGGACTTTATTACGTAAGTTATAGACAAAATGTATCTGCGTAAAATCCAGAATTTTAACAAATCACTTTTTT
>NW_027103981.1:19661-22679 GCF_902728285.1 Clytia hemisphaerica
TTTGAGTTTTTCTTCTGAACGACTTATCAAAACAAGGTTGATCCCTCGTTTGCTAACTACAACGGAATAGAAGCAACATGCTGAATGGACCTACCTAATGATTAACATCAGATGAAAATAAGAAAAAAGTGACAATAATTGTAAAAAAATTCAGAACGGAAAAATAAAGTTTGTGTGTTGAATAATGTAAAATGGTAAAAAGGAATTTCCCCAAATACGAAAATCACTTAAACCATTCAGGCCCAAAAAACCTTTTAAGTTGTTTTTGGCCCAAATTTGCCCAAAAAGATTTTCCTTAAAAATCTGGCCCCTTCACATTTTGGGCATTGCCATTTTGCATCATTGTGCAAAAAATCAGAAAAAAATTATGAGTCAACCTTGAGAAAAGCTATATTTTCTTATTTGGTTAAAGGGAATTTCCCCAAAATACGAAAATCCATCTTTTAAGGCGAATAAGAATTTTCCAGGAAAAACCACTTCAGCCATTCTTTAGAGAATCTTGCCCTCCATCTTTGTACAAAAAATCAGAAAAAAGTAATGACAGGATTTTGCACAAAGTCCAAAAAACCCTATTTTTAGGCAGTTTTTGGCCCAAATTTGCCCAAATATATTTTTTTTCGAAAATCGGGCTCCGACACATTTTAGGCATTGCCATTTGGCATCGTTGTGCAAAAAATCTGAAAAAAATAACGAGTCAACATTGAGAAAAGCTATATTTTCTTATTTGGTTTAAGGGAATTTCCCCAAAAACACGAAAATCCGTTTTTTAAGGCGAATAAGAATTTTCCAGGAAAAACCACTTCAGCCATTCTTTAGAGAATCTTGCCCTCCATCTTTGTACAAAAAATCAGAAAAAAAGTAATGACAGGATTTTGCACAAAGTCCAAAAAACCCTATTTTTAGGTAGTTTTTGGCCCAAATTTGCCCAAATATATTTTTTTCGAAAATCGGGCTCCGACACATTTTAGGCATTGCCATTTGGCATCGTTGTGCAAAAAATCTGAAAAAAAAACGAGTCAAACATTGAGAAAAGCTATATTTTCTTATTTGGTTTAAGGGAATTTCCCCAAAAATACGAAAATCCGTTTTTTAAGGCGAATAAGAATTTTCCAGGAAAAACCACTTCAGCCATTCTTTAGAGAATCTTGCCCTCCATCTTTGTACAAAAAATCAGAAAAAAGTAATGACAGGATTTTGCACAAAGTCCAAAAAACCCTATTTTTAGGTAGTTTTTGGCCCAAATTTGCCCAAATAAATTTTTTCTCAAAAATCGGGCTCCGTCACGTTCTGGGCATTTCGATTTTGCATCATTGTGCAAATGCAAATCAGAAAAAACTAATGAGCCAATCCTGAGAAAAGCTGGTAACAGACGGACGGACGGACGGACGAACGAACAGACGAACGGACATACCGGAGGTAGGTCCAAAAATGAGATTGCAATCTAATCATTCTGACAAGTGTTTCTGTTGTAATTAGGTTCTCATCATCATCTTTCGACTTACATTTTTGCTAACTACAACGGAATTAAATGAAACGAGATTTGATTGTAAATGAATCGAAGTGGATATTTTTGGAGGTCATTTTAAAAGATTTCCGAAAACTCTGAAATACCTCCTTAAACGACCCTCAGCCTGGGGTCAAAAAGCTACCAGTATCTATTCGAAGCAAATTAATGACAAATATACTCAATTTCTCAAATTGGATCCTGAAGGGATCAAATGTAAGTTCCAAAATTAACATGGTCAGCAGACGCGTGCGGACAAGGGAAACTCTAACTTCAAAGTTGTATTCAATAGACATTTCGGCAATTAAGACACATCCATTCAAAACATGTAAAAATTTGCTCCTAAAACCTCACCCCTTTCACAAAGTCTTTACCATTACCTTGTTAGGCAAGACCAATTTGATTAATTGTTTTACGGGCCCGACCGACCCTGAAATTCATTTTCATTGCTTTACAGACTGCCAACTTTTGGTAGTTTTTTTTCAAGGTTTTGAGAATTTTATGTTCAATTTTTCATTTTATCCATGAATTCGAGCTTTCTGTGTCTTTTTTATTTCTAATTCGCAATTTTGTAAAGATGTAGAATTTTGCTGCATTTTTAGGCGATTTATAGGTGAAATTCTACTTTCATTTTCATTTCTTCGCCGACCGACCGACGACCCTCGTTTTTGGGTAGATTTGCCCGTAAAACAACAAATTAAATTGGCCTCGCCTTACTGACATGAACATCAACAAGTTATCCCGAAGCTTCTCTCTGGTCCTTCCCAATGGACAAGTGAATAATTTCTTTACCTGCTTTGCAATCGCTTTTCCAATACCATTCGTTGCTCCGGTTACCACTATAAACAAAACAAAAATTACAATGAAGGAGATTTCTAACATTGAGTGATAATTTTGGCGAGGAGCAACATTTGTAAAATAATTTGGAAAACAATTTTTTTTTGGCGAGCCACCAATTATTTTGAAAGAAAGTTGAGCTTTTGATTTTGCGAGGAAGAAAATAATTCAGTTTTGGCGAAAACTAATTTTTGCGAGGCAGCAAATAACTAAATTTTGGCGAAAAAATACTTTCAAATTCGCAACAGTTAGTTTCGCCTGGTTTCGCCAAATTTAGTTAAATTCAAAGAATGTACAAAACCTCTAGTACACGATTTCTTTGTAAGAAAAATTTTATAAGATCACGAGGTTGAAAATTGGCCAAAACGCAAGAAAAAATTACGAACAATTCAAGCCTCATATTACAATATTGTATATATAGTAGGGTGAAATTTGTAAAATCGCTCGATTTTTTTAGTCAAAGCACTTGTTATACATTTTTGGAAAGCTAAGGGGAAGGGGAATCAAAATAATTTGGGTGCCAATTTTTTTCGGACACTTTGTGATTTTCGGACAAATATGACCGTCTCAGGCAAAAATTATAAAGTCAAAAATTAATGAAAATTTTAGCTTGAGAAAATAGAGACCTGTTGTATATTTTTGGAAAGCTCTCAAAAAATTAAGATTAGAGATATATT
>NW_027103981.1:26060-45076 GCF_902728285.1 Clytia hemisphaerica
ATAACTCACATCGTCTACTGCTTCATCAATTTGTTTTAGAAACTCCTCATCTTCATCTAATGCTGCCAAAATAGCATCAAAATCTTCTCCAGAGAAAAAGTCACTGTCTTTAGTAGCCATTTTTATCTATGAAAACTGTAAAATGTGACTTCCGAGAAAATTTTTGTGCACTCTTGTTGTTGTCTCGATTATTCAAACACGGGAGTTTAACTCGATGGAAAGCCGCACCAGATTTCCTTTTGATCTCACCGCGCTTTCCCGACCAGGGTTTTCTGTCTATTGACTATGCTTCAAAGCTTCAAAATTTTTCAAACATTTTGATCTTAACCGTCTGACCCTAGATTTTTTAGATAATTTTGTTAAGTATTCTAACCGACTAACCCACATTTTTCTAAAGGTAAAATAATTTATTTGATTTACGTAAGTAAACAAAAAAATGTTAAAGAGTCGAATTTGATTGGTTGTTTTACAGGCTCAACCGACCCTGAAATTCCAAAAATAGATAAATATAAAATTGATTTTAATACGACATTTTTATTTTCATTGCTTTACAGACTGCCAAATTTTCAACATTTAAGTAGTTCATCCAAGGTTTTGAACATTTTATTTTCAAAATTCTAATTTCATTTTAGTTTTTTTGCCGACCGACCCTCTTTTTTTGGGTAGCTTGGCCCTTAAAACAACAAATTAAATTAGCCTCGCCTAACAGGCTAAAATTTAATATTGAGGTGCTAGTTTAAATTGTGTATGAAAATGAAGAAAAGTAACCTTACATTGCCAACTCTTCTTTGGTGAATTTCATAGACAAAAGCTCATTCACAAATGGTCTCCATTCGTTCAAATTTTTGGATGCGATCCTCATCAGTCAACAATATGTGTGGCGTCCGTGGATGAAACTGTTTCATTATATTATTTGGTCCAACAGTGAAAAACTTATTTGAGGGTGGTGTCAACGTCTGCTGATATGATAGAAAATATCGAATAATTCAATTTTAATTGGTTAAGGCCTTTTTCCATTATCGATTGTGCGAGCATGCTCGCCTGGTCAAAATTCTCAATAAATTTGGCAACAGAATCTACATGATCAATGTTTAACAATCAAAAATTAATTTGATGTGCTATTTTAGGAAATTTCGGCAAAGCTGGCATCATGTAACAGGTCCTATTAGCTTTTAGACCTGACTTGAATAGCTAACACAAAAATTAGGTCAAAATAACTGTTTGATTTTTTATTTTACTAGAAAACTGGCAATTTGGTTCAATTGCTAAATTCAAAGCTAATTCTAATTTTCGTAAACCTTTGAAATTTAAATTTCCCTTCCAAACATTTAATATTTCCCTATTACCTCACTTTGTCCACTTGTCAAAACTGATGCCAAGGGCTCTTTGAATAATGGGCCATTCTATGATGGAATAAATAAAGATAAGAATTTAGAAGATGAGTGCTATATAATTTTTTTGACCTTTAGATTTTAATATTACAAGATTAAATATACCTTCAAAAAATAATCTCCCAAATATGTATGCTGCCACACTCAGTCTTGTGGTATCAGCATTGCTAGTTTTCCTGGAATCCCATTTGGAATGATGCATATGAAAAAATGTACAGAGTTCTCACATTAACTGTCGGAGGTGTAAATTTATTGACCAACTGGGTCAGTTGAGTGTTCTTCTTTGGCTTAGATCCACTCGGTGTAACATTTCCACATTCCTGAAAGTTGATTTTAAGAATAGCTTTTGTGAATGTACTAGTATGGTGTTCAAAGCTACAGAATTTATTGAGCCAAATAGTAAATATCTCAAGGGACCATTAAAGTAAAAATCCTTTTTTTTCAAAACTGTGAAGAATCTAGTAAGGTACATTATGGAAGTTGACTCAAGTATGTCCTGGCATTTCCTTTGTAAATTGAGACAAAATTCCATATTTCATGTTTCAAACTAACCATCTCATTGCAACTATAAATCTTCTTACCAATGTGACATTGGGCAATACATCCTGCACCTTGAATGATTTACCTCGACTATCACTACTAATCACCTAGAAAATAATTTTAGAGAAACCTTATTTGTATGTCTAGTAGGTGCCATCAAAAAATTGTATACATTAATAAAATGATTGTGTCCCAAATACCTACATGCGTAACTTTTTCAATTCAAAATTTGTTCCTGTTTAAATTAGCTCCCCAACAAGATAACATTTCTTTACCCTATTAGCCCAAGGGGGGGGGGTAGAATCTACCACGCCGAGTTCTTTTGTTTATATCTCGGGGAAAAATTTTTTAAAGGACTTGAAACTTTCTGACTTTTAATAAAATCTTATTAAGAGTACTTGTGCAAAATTTTAGGGTCATAGGTTGTCCAGATCAGGTTTTATGACTTTATTGTGAAACATGACATAAAACCCAGCTAAAATCGCTTAAAACTCAAAATTTAAAGTGCTGATAACTTCTAAACTATTTATTCAATCATTTTCAAATTTTGACACGTGATAGGCATTGATAATACAAATTTAAAAAATCAAAAGAAATTTTTTGAAAATGATGACGTCATCATCTATGACGTCATCAAGTTTTGAAAATTTTACTCATCTTCAGCATAGATTTTAAGAAAAACTCTTCATGGAAATTACAAAACCGGCAATTATGTTAAAGAACAGTTTTTACCTTTGAGAATCTTCAAACAGAATTGAAATATCTTTATTGGTTCGACTGTAATTTGTGATGACGTCATCAATTTTTTTTTTCTTCCTGGAAAATTGTATCATGATGGAGAACATCTGTACCAAATTTCATGGCCATAGCTCTTCTAGATCGAAAATAATCGAGGGTGGTAGATTCTACCCCCTCCTGGGGATACAAAAGTCAAAAAAGCTTGGGGCTAATAGGGTTTAATCTTTTAGTTTCTTACCGTACTGTTGTGGTTGGAACCAACATTGTTTATTGACTCCAGCGTTGAAATGATGTCAGGCACAAATATTGATTTGATTTGATGCAGTTGTTGATCTAGTATGTAAGTTATTTTAATTTGTAATTGTTAATTGTAAGTTAAATATGACCACCACCTGTGGTGTCTGGCATGCTCTGGAATTTCAGGGTATATCGGAAAAATTTGAGTTATGACAGTGGGTGTTGGTACTTAATTCTCAAAACAAATCTACTAGAAACTTTTTTGATGTTGGCTTCTTTTTAAGATAACATACCTTTTGCTGCGGTCATGTTGTGATAAACTGGGGATGGCGTTTCTATGGACAAAAGAAACAGATTTGTAACAGTTCATTAAGTCATTTTGCAAAAATTTGTTTATCCTAGATGACTTATTATCTTTTGCCTTACAGTATTGTATACCAATATTTCCATTCTGTCTGGCCAGATAATGGATAAGACCTTTATGAAATTTACTTACCTTTTGTGACGACAGGCAAGGGCAGATTCGTTTTTGCAGGTTGGCTATCAGTTTTGTTCTCACTTTGTTGTCGGAAAAGTGGTGGGTTTTCTATAGTTTGTTTTGTTTCTGGTTTTGATTGCGTTTCTATGGACAAAAGAAACAGATTTGTAATAGTTCATTAAGTCATTTTGCAAAAATTTGTTTTTGCTTGATGACTTATTACCTTATTCCCCTAAAGTATTAATTGTATACTGATATTTCCATTCTGTCTGGCCAGATAACATAAGACCTTTATAAAATTTACTTACCTTTTGTGATGACAGGCATTTTTGCAGGTGGGCTATCAGTTTTGCTCTCACTTTGTTGCTGGCAAAGTGGCGGGTGCTCTACAGTTTGTTTTGTTTCTGGTTTGGAACTTTTTGAGCATTCTTCTATTTCAAAATCTGTAAAAAAGTATAAGTGGAGCTGCAATTCAACAGCTGTTGAGATTTAATTCGCAACATCACAATTTGTTAATGCTAGGTTACACTTAAAATTTTGTGCCTGAAGTTTCATGTCATGTTTTTATAAAAAGTAGAAAAATCATTCTTTTTACCAATACTTGTAAACATTGCTTATTTAAGAATCGGATACATCATCTAGGCCTTTAATTGCCTTCACTTCACTAGGCCTTTAAATGATTAACTCTACTTTCATCCATTCTGGAGATGCTGTAATTTAGCATGTTAGCATCCACAAATATGTCCAGTATTTCATCGGACACACCAAGGTCTTTCAATGCATCTAAGAAAATATTATATAAAGTAATGCTAGCCTCTATTTGTGCGTCAGTCACATTGAATGCTGGAATGGATAAATTGAGTTAAAATTATATTTAAAAGGCCAATGTTCATATAAGACACCTAATTGACCATCTGAGTTTATTTCATACCTGTTTTCCTGACCCAGAACGGATATTGTCTTTCCTTTAACCTTTTTCACATTGTTTTCCTTGTCTTAAACAAAATATTGCAGCAATTAGCCTTTATTAGACCATAGCAAACACATGAACAGTTCTTACTATTGAAAATTACCATTAATTGATAAGGAATTAATTAATGCGAAATTTGCCTAAATTTGGGTTATTTGCAATATTTCATTCCGCAAAACATTTTTATTTTGGGGTTGCTTGCATTAATTTATTCTTGCATTAAATTATTCTCTTAAGGTAAATCTTACATTAAGGTTTTCACCTCTCTGCTCCTTGTTTACTTTTGCCTCTGTCTCGTCATTTGTCTTCTTTTTCTTTGAATTATTTTTCTTGGGTTCTGAAGAAAATTTGATAATTGTTATAACCCCTGTTTCATTGAAGCTGTGAAATTTGGAATAAGCATTTCAACATATTTTTAATTAAAACTTTTTTACATAGGTATCATATCAAAGACCTACCTTGGTTGCTAGACACATTCTTTGGTCCTTCGGTTGTTTGGTCTGCTAAAAAAATACAGGTACAGTGATATTAATTTTATAAATAAACAAAAGCAGGGGTGCCGAGAAGTATTTAAAAACATGCTTTTGAGACAAACCCAAGTTTGTTTTGCTTAGTTCAAGTTATGGATTGATGACCACTACATAGAAATTATTTACAGTGTATCTTCTTTACCTTTCTCGTATTTTAGCTTTTTGTTCGTGGCTTCTTTCCCGGTGTATCTAAGGGCTGATTCTTTGAGTTTTTCTCTCTTTCTGGCTAAAATTTTGATTCGGGTGTATCTATGACAACGAGAACCAAGTCAATGGGTCTTGGTTTTTTAGTATATGTTTTCGAAACAAAGAGGCT
This sequence comes from Clytia hemisphaerica, assembly GCF_902728285.1. Lineage (NCBI taxonomy): Eukaryota > Metazoa > Cnidaria > Hydrozoa > Leptothecata > Clytiidae > Clytia > Clytia hemisphaerica. The sequence continues at coordinate 31,261 of NW_027103981.1, forward strand.
ATTATACGATATAAATCAATAAGACATAAATAAGAGATTTCATTTCTTTAATTCCCATTCGTAAAATGAACTGAGTTAATGATAAAATTAACTCTTATTTCTGGTTTGAAAAAGAGAAAATAATTTATTTTGTTAGAATTTAATTTATAGAAAATTTCACTTGTTCCTAGTTAGTTCTTATAGAAAATCTATGAAAAATCACACAAAACACTTTATTTTATTTATAAGCACATTTTTTCTTATAAAATGATGTTCTTAACATAGTGTTATGCTTATAGGAAAAACATTTATATTTTTTAATTACCATTTAATTAGTTTCTCTCCTTTTTTCTGACACACTATAAATTGAGCTGATTTCTCTTTTTGAGACACTCTTGTGTTAGACATGACAGTGTCAACATGTCAAGCATGAGAAGAAGAAACAAATTTTGAGACTTAGAATTTGTTTACATTTACACTTGCACCACTTTCTATTACATTGACTGACTTGTCTATATGTTGGTTTGTGTACACATTGGCTTTACTTTTCACCAGCTCACACATGTGGCCAATTTGGTAAGTTTTTTCAGCCACTCCTTTTGCTTTTCTGTTTGCATGGCCACATTTCGTTTTGTTTGCCTCATCAGCTCATCAGTCCAGTGTTGAGGCACAACACCTGGACTTAGGTTAAGTTAGGTTAAGTTTTTCCTAGTTTTCTTTACAATATATTTTGATATCTTGATAGCTATACATTTTCCCAGATGCCTTTCTTACAGGATCTGGACTTAGAATTTAGTTCTTTTTATTTATTTTGTTTCTAGTTACTTATGTTTGTCTTAATTTCTATTTACAGTTTGAACCTCTTGTAATCACATGAATGAAAGAAAGATAGCTGACATGCTGATCTAAATCATTTTGCAAAGTTACAAACATCCCCTACTTGTGTGTAGTCTGACACCGCAGAAAGTGCAACCTGTATGTCTGGTAGACCACGCCGACACATCGAACCATACGACTTTGCAGTTTATGGTACTACTGGGAAGAAGGTTCCTCCCAAACACCAACGATCCCTAGCTGATCAACCTTCACAAAACCGATCCGTAGCCGATCAACCTTCACAAGACCGATCCGTAGCCGACCGATCAATCTCCACAACACAGATCCGTAGCCGATCAACCTTCACAAGACCGATCCGTAGCCGATCAATCTTCACAACACAGATCCGTAGCCGATCAACCTTCACAAGACCGATCCGTAGCCGATCAATCTTCACAACTCCGATCCGTAGCCGATCAATCTTCACAACTCCGATCCGTAGCCGATCAATCTTCACAACTCCGATCCATAGCCGATCAATCTTCACAAATCCGATCCGTAGCTGATCAATCTTCAGAACTCCGATCCGTAGTCGATCAACCCCCACATCAACAATCTGTATTTGATTCATCTCATCAACAATATACTGACTCAAATAACTTGCCGTCTGTCTTAAACTTTGACGACATCACTCTACGACCAATTATCAAATCAGTTGAGGTAAATAAACTTACGCTTGAAACTACTTTACAATCACTCGACACTCATTCTTTATCACTTGAACAATTGATTTCTTCAATCGACTCTATCAGAGCGGAAACGTCAAATCCCTTATTCACAATGGCATCTGTCATGAACAAAGTTATCCTCATGAAGTAGGCGACATTGTCGATGAAGTAGAAGTAGTTGGCTGTCCGCTAACAGAACTGAACAATATTCTTCAAAGATTGGAAGAGATACGTGCTTTATTGCGTCAGCATCGTTTGGATGTTATCAACAATATGACATCTGAAGAGCCCACCCCAGAGGAAACCAAACTCTTATCATTCATCAAAACAACCCTCGATTCAATCAAGATGTTTGTGACTACTTCCCATGCGTACAAACGACAACTCAATCAAAATGAACAGGATTCAACAAAGATATCCGATGATGCCAAAGCAAAACGCGCCAAGCTGAGCATTGAATCAATCAAGCAAACGATTGACAACATCAAGCCATCCCATCCCTGATATCTGACTTCAAGGATTTGAGTGACTCAAATCTCATTCAACTCAAGGAGGCATCAACATCTATCAACAACACTGTCATCACTATTTCAGAGAGGTATGAACGTTTACTTCAACAAGATATCACTGATCCAACGCTTCTCACTGAACTTGATAAAATCGGCATAGCCCAGAAAAAGCTTTGCGAATCTGAGACCAAATATCAAGGAGACCTTGACAAGGAAATTATTTCCAGAGACGTCTACAAACAACGGACATTTGATGAATCCAAGCTCAACATCAAACTGGACAAATTCTCGGGGTATGAAAGTTCAATGGACATCTACACATTTCAGACAGCTTTCGAGAAGATATACAAACGAACAACTCCACATCATATGCTACCTGATCTGCTAAAGAACAATCTGCTAAAAGGAGGTGCTTTATCCCTTGTCAAGACCCTCGAAGACATCGACGTCATCTGGGCCCGGCTGAAGTCTGCCTACGGAGACACCAAATTGTTACTTACAAAGAAGCTGAAAACGATCATCGAAAATGAATCTCTTGGTCGAAGACAAGACTCAGAACATCTAATCGACACTCTGAACAACCTTATCAATACACTAAAGGAATTGATTTCACTAGCTGAACAGCACCAAATCGAAGAACATCTTTTCTACGGTGATGGTCTGAATCAAATCTATCGTACCATTGGCTCCACTAGATTGACAAGATGGCTGACTTCAATCTCCAACGACACGCTTTCACCAAAGACCACCTGGTTACGATTCATCCAATTCCTCGAAAAGGAATTGCAGCTTGAACAGCAGAAAGTTCTTATCTACAGCTCAGCACCTGAGAAGAAACGACAGCCACCTCGACAAGATCAAAAAGGTAACCGTGGCAACAAAGGTTCATCATCAGGCAACACCTATCAGAATGGCCCACCTCAAGATCCAACATGTTCTGTATGCGACAGTTCCATTGGCAGCAATGATCACGTGGCAACCATTGGACCTAACAAGATGCAACTCATTCAATACTTCACCTGCAAGCAATTTGCTGAGATGACACCTGCAAACCGATATTCCTTCCTCCGAAAGAAGGGATTTTGTCATCAATGCTTGTTTCCTGGTGCCAGCAGTTCAAATGGACGACATCGAGATGGGAAACGTCAAGATACGTTCATCTGCCCACATGAATCCCATGCGAAGTATCCCATCCGCAAGCATGTTCTTGTCTGTGAGGAACACAAAAGCCTACCAGCAAATCAAGAAGTCCTTCAACGCTTCAAAGACAGGTACATGAAGAACGCCAACCTTCCAACATTTGCCAAGGACATCAGCATCTACTATTCAGCCTTCCCAACGAAGTCAACTCCAGAAGACAAGGATGAGAGAGGAATCTATCTTCTTCAATCAATCAACATCAACAACAATCGTTTGACACTATTATTCGACAATGGATGTTCTGACTTTATCGTCAAGAAGTGAGCAATCCCACTTCTTGGTGGCAATACAACTCAACTCTCAGCACAACCAAAACGCATTGGAGGAGTTGGCTGCACATCAACAATGACGACACATGGTGAATACAGTGTTCGACTACCAATGTTCAATGGAGAAGAAGCCGTCGTCTCAGGAATTTGTATGGAATCCATCACAGAAACATTCCCACAATATCCACTGACAGACGTCATGAAAGATATCCAGCAGGCATACACCGCAAGTGGATCTACATCAATGCTTCCAAAGCCAGCAGCCACAGTTGGTGGGGATGTACACCTGATGGTGGGTATGAAATTCATTCGCTATCATCCTAAGCTTATCTTCCAACTACCATCTGGTCTGGGAATTTACGAATCTGTATTCAACAACTTTGACGGTGGAAGAGGTGTGATCGGAGGACCACATGAAATCTTCACTGCAATTCATCAAACATACTTCACTGAGGAAAAAACCTTCAATTTCTTCACTGATCAACTCAAACTCTACAGATGGGGTATCCAGACAAATGCAGACATCAAGAGATTATCCTTCACCAACAAACTCAAACGCTTTGACGAAGTTGAATCATCAGGCACAATCACTTATCGTTGTATGAAGTGTAGGAATTGCAAATCATGTAAAGAATCAGAACGTATTGAGATGATAAGCATCAAAGAGGAAGCTGAGCAAGAACTCATCAATTCATCGATTACAATCGATTCCAACACTCAAACTGTAACTGCCGTGCTTCCGCTCATCAAAGATCCATCAAGACTGGCTCCAAACAAGGACATTGCCATGAAAGTCTACAATCAACAGCTCAGGAAACTTGGAAAACCTGAGAACAAACAGGACAAGCTCGACATACTTGCATCTGAGAAAAAACTACATTCACTGGAATACGTTGGTTACGTTCAAGATCTCCCATCATCCCAACAGAAAATGCTGCAATCAAGTAGCATACAAAATTTCATACCTTGGCGAGCCGTTTGGAAGCCTTCTTCTATCAGCACTCCATGCCGCATCGTCTTTGACGCTTCCCAAGCAACATCATCAGGACTGAGTCTGAACGACATTCTGGCAAAGGGAAGTAACAACCTCAACAAGCTTCAAGAGATCATGATCAGATTTCAAATTCGTCCAGTAGGAATACACAGTGATGTAAGCAAGATGTACAACACAGTCAAATTGCATCAAGACCATTGGACACTTCAACGTTACCTTTGGCAGGAAGAATTAGATCCAACCAAGATTCCAAAGGAAAAAGTCATCAAGACTTTGATTTATGGGATCAAATCAAGTGGGAATCAATCAGAATTCGCCCTCAGACGCATTGCTGAGATGAACAAAGAGTAATATCCAGAAGTCAATGAAATCATCCAACATGACGTTTATGTGGACGATTGTATCACTGGCGATCACACCATTGAAGCAGCTCACAAACGAGCTGATGAGTTACAAATTGTGACATCAAAAGGTGCTTTCAATCTGAAAGGCATCACCATATCTGGAGAAGATCCACCATCACATCTAACAGAAGACGGTGTTTCTGTTGGTGTCGGAGGAATGAAGTGGTTCTCCAAAACTGACGAGTTATCATTGTCAATTCAAGATTTGAACTTTGCGCCGAAACGCAGAGGCAAGAAGAATACACAGACTTCGAATGTAATCCCTAACGTGCTAACTCGACGACATTGCTCATCTAAAGTTGCCGAAGTTTTCGACATTCTTGGTAAAATCGCACCATTGGTGGCCGCCATGAAGATCGATCTACGAGACTTGTGCGACAGACAGCTTGACTGGGATTACCCAATACCAGATGAGCTAAGACCAATCTGGCTGTCTCATTTTGACACAATCACAAAAATCGACCAGTTAAGATTCCAACGACTTGTTGTACCTGCTGATGCTGTTTCACTCGATGTGGAGACCTTGGACTTTGGTGATGCTAGCAAGACAACAATGTGCATCTGCATCTATGGTCGTTTTCTTCGTAAAGATGGATCATACTCTTCTCAATTGGTTTTTGCCAAATCAAGGATGGTTCCAAAGGATCTGACTCTTCCACGTGCAGAACTACTTGCATCACTAATCAATGCTCACACAGGAGAGATTGTTCGCCGCTCATTCCGATCCTTCTTCAAATCATCCTTAAAGTTCACAGATAGCCAGATATCTCTTCATTGGATTTCAAACGAGCAAAAGATGTTGAAACAATGGGTTAGAAGCAGAGTCATTGAGATTCATCGTTTCACGCACAAGAATCAGTGGTTCCATGTTGGATCGAAACAGATGATTGCTGATGTTGGTACCAGAAAGGGTGCAACAATCAGTGACGTTGATCAACACTCGCAATGGATAAACGGTCAACCTTGGATGCAACTACCTATCTCTGAATTTCCAGCAAAACGTGCAAATGAGATAAAATTGGACAATCAGGAGATAGTCGAAGCCAAGAAAGAACTATCCATCAACCAGTTTGATGTTCACGTAACAACATCTGAGTGGTTATCCGAACTCAAGAAGAGATACCAATCTTCCAAATACATCATCGACCCAAACAGACACAGCTTTCAAAGAGTGATCCGTGTCCTCAACATTGTCCTGAAGTTCATCTGCATGAAGATATGGAAATCAAAAACTCACAAAGAAACAGATGCAGAGGAGTACTTCTTTCGTAAAGGTACTCTGGAAGTCAAGAAGTTTCTCAAACCACCCCAATATCACAAGATATCAAAGGAAAAGAATGGCATCCTCATCTACACTGGTCGGATCCTTCCACAGCAAGAAGTGACGATTGTCGGAAAATACACAAATACCATGAAAGACTTGAGTCAAACTTTGTTTTATGTTCCAATCTTGGAGAAAAATTCACCAATTGCATTATCAATCGTCATGGATGTTCATTGGAATCACCCCACAGCAAAACATTCTGGCATTGAGACAACACATCGCTTTGTCATGATGAAAGCCTACATCATTGAAGGAAGACAACTGGTGAAGCAAGTACGCGAATCTTGTGAGAGATGTCGTTACCTCATGAAACGTACAGTTGACATGGCAATGGGCCCTGTCTCCATCTACAACCTGACGATAGCACCAGCATTCTATCATACACAGATTGACTTGTCTGGTCCATATCAAGCGTATCATCCACATCACAAACGTACAACAGTCAAAGTATGGTTATTGGTTCTATGCTGCTGCTCAACATCTGCCATCTCAATCAAACTAATGGACAACTATTCAGCACCAGCGTTTATTCTTGCCTTTACTCGATTTGCTTGCGACCATGGGTTCCCTGCCAAACTTCTTTGCGGCGAGGGTACTCAACTAGTCAAAGGATGTAAAGACATGAAACTGAACTTCCGTGACATCAAATTCCAACTGAAGGAGAAAAGAAACGTTGACTTTGAATTGTGCCCTGTACAAGGCCACAATATGCATGGAAAGGTGGAACGCAAAATCAAAGAAGTGGACATCTCCATACAAAAGAACGCCCACAATGAAAGATTATCACTTATGCAATGGGAGACCCTATCAGCAAAAATTGCAAACACAATCAACAACCTTCCACTGGCAGTCGGTAATATCACCGGAGACTTTGAAGTGATGGATTTGATTACGCCAAACCGATTGCTGCTTGGACGAAATAACGATCGCAACCCTGATGGCATCATGATCACAACTCAAAATCCTTCAAAATTCATGAAGGAAAATGAGAAGATATACGAAGCATGGTTTGAAGCATGGCTTATGGTCCATGTCCCTAAACTCATGCACCAAACGAAATGGTTTAAAAGCGATTCAATCAACGTTGGTGACATCATCATCTTTCAAAAAGTAGATTCTGTAATATGCAAAACTTACACGTATGGTCAAGTTGTTGAACTTGACTACTCAACTGACGGTATGCCGAGGAAAGCAACAATTAGGTATCAAAACCCAAACGAAAACGTATTTGGGACGACACATCGGGCCGTGCGTGGCTTAATCATTATCCATCGAGCAGACGATTCGGATGTAATGACTGGGCTTAGCAAAGTGGCTAAAGATATTGATTTAAATTTGAGATAAATGATTTTCCCTTTTGGGGGGAGTGTAAAATGAACTGAGTTAATGATAAAATTAACTCCTATTTCTGGTTTTTGAAAAAGAGAAAAATAATTTATTTTGTTAGAATTTAATTTATAGAAAATTTCACTTGTTCCTAGTTAGTTCTTATAGAAAATCTATGAAAAATCACACAAAACACTTTATTTTATTTATAAGCACATTTTTTCTTATAAAATGATGTTCTTAACATAGTGTTATGCTTATAGGAAAAACGTTTATATTTTTTAATTACTATTTAATTAGTTTCTCTCCTTTTTTCTGACACACTATAAATTGAGCTGATTTCTCTTTTTGAGACACTCTTGTGTTAGACATGAAAGTGTCAACATGTCAAGCATGAGAAGAAGAAACAAATTTTGAGACTTAGAATTTGTTTACATTTACACTTGCACCACTTTCTATTACATTGACTGACTTGTCTATATGTTGGTTTGTGTACACATTGGCTTTACTTTTCACCAGCTCACACATGTGGCCAATTTGGTAAGTTTTTTCAGCCACTCCTTTTGCTTTTCTGTTTGCATGGCCACATTTCGTTTTGTTTGCCTCATCAGCTCATCAGTCCAGTGTTGAGGCACAACACCTGGACTTAGGTTAAGTTAGGTTAAGTTTTTCCTAGTTTTCTTTACAATATATTTTGATATCTTGATAGCTATATATTTTCCCAGATGCCTTTCTTACAGTATCTGGACTTAGCCATTTTGTCATATTCTGGACTTAGTCATTTTTCACATTCTAGTCTTAGAATTTAGTTCTTTTTATTTATTTTGTTTCTAGTTACTTATGTTTGTCTTAATTTCTATTTACAGTTTGAACCTCTTGTAATCACATGAATGAAAGAAACATAGCTGACATGCTGATCTAAATCATTTTGCAAAGTTACAAACATCCCCTACTTGTGTGTAGTCTGACACCGCAACACCAGTCATATTACGGAAACAAAAGAGCAGTTGAATGAACAGTTTTGGGTGCCCTTGAATCTTGAACAATACTGTTTTTAAAAGCCATTTATTGAACGAAGTTTATTATCTACGTACCAAAGGTTCATTATATCTATTGAACATTTGGTATTCTTTTAATTTAATTAAATAGGTCTTTTATATCCTATAGGTTCCACTTAACTCTATAGTTCTATTATCTATTGAAAACATTGTTTGCTCGTTACGTCAAAAAAGATCTGGAAAATTGGTCTGTAAAATCTTATCAGCAACGAAATGCTACCAAATTACCTTTAAATCGTTATTGCATGGATAGAATCATAGTCTCTCGGAAAATTTCACTTTCAACAAAAAGTAGTGTATAGTATAATAAGAATTTTAACAATTCGGTTTTATCGGCTCCAAACAATGGAATTCACTCTATAAAGGCTTATCAGTAGAAAAATGGTATTTTAGTGAACTTTGAGCGCCAAAACTTTATTATAAACTTTCATCTATTAAGACTTTTCTATGCGGATTATTGAAAACATATTACAAAACATGGGTTTAAGATAATGTCGAATTTTCAATGCCCAATTAGAAAAATTACTCATGCAATTCAAGAATTCAGTTTAAAAATCACTCTTGCTCTGTCTTACACACACTCGATTTCTTCCTTTCCTGTCACATAAACTTATGATCGTTTATCAATATTTTAATCTATTTGTAATCTTGAAGAGTTTTTTGATTAATGAAAATTACTTTACATTGTTTCCAGGTTGTGTATTATCATAAAAGTTAATTGAATGTACAAGATCTTGCTGTAAAATTTACGTTTTCGAGTAAGAAAAGTAATATACGGCGGAGATATTTTCGTGTTTTTCTACACTATACTACGTTCTGTAAAATACAACTATGAAATTCAAGAATAGACCAATAATTTTTAAAACACAAAAAAATAAAACTATAGTACACATTTTCAACTAGCAAAATAGCAAAACTACTTTTTAGAGTTTAAAATTTAAATAAAAAAGTTGTTATACTAGATGAGGTACAGTATAAGACAATGCTAAAAAGAGCAAATTTTGATCGGAAGAACAATTGGTAGGTTTCTTGTCCAATTTAACTATGTTTTAAATATAATTCCCAAAATTCACTGCACTGTGAATCAATCAAATCATATTCTCTGTAAATAATTTGCTTTCTTTTCAGTAATAAAAATTGTAAAAATCAACTTAAAAAACAACAAGGTCTCAATATCATTTTTGCATCAGTTATTGGTTTTTCTTCTCCACCATTTGTATCGATTCTGGCTGATTGTTAACATCATCAGGAAATGACTTGTTTCCGTATTTGGTTGTTTTAGAGATCCTTTCAATATAATTTACTATACCGGAGGTAGCACGATATATAATTTTAGGTTTGTTGGACATTAAATACGCCTTCACCTGATCAACTTCCATGTCAGGCAACATTTCTGCATCAACATAAACTCTAGTTGTTACATTATTTTCATTAGTATCATCATTTTTTATTTGACGTCAACTAGTTAATACATAAAAATGCAGCTTCACAAAAAATAAAAAATTGCAATGGAAAATCTTATAAAAAACACTTAAAAAGCTGCTTTTTTCCAACAAATTCAACTACTACAACCAACTAGTTGACCAAATGGCATCGGCTGCATCATCCGTAAGGCCAAAACAATCTACTGATTCTAAGAAAATCTTAATGAAAGAAGAAATCATTATAAGCACCGAAAATCGATGTGTTGATGACAGGGATTCAGATTCGCTAACCTGTGCAAAATGTAAGAGATCCATTCACTACAGATGTTGTATGCTCTTCCTGTATTCCATATTCAAACGCTCAAAGCCAACAGAACCCAGAAATACATTTGTATCAACTGCGTTGAAGTTGAACCCAAGCTGCTCGAACTGGTCCCCAAGAAGGAAAAGGCTCAACCATCGCTTCAAACGCAAAATGAAATCAAACGCCTTCGCGGAGAAATCGACGCATGCGAAGGAATTATAAAAAGTAGTCGTGACTTTGAGGATCACCTTAAGAAACAGCTTGAAGATAAGGACGCAGATCTCCAACTTTTGAAAAATGACTGACCCCGGCCTGCATACACTCGAGTTTGCTGAAAAGAAATTCGAACGAAAGCTTGACGAATTCAAGGACAGTATCCTGTCAACAATAAAGAACGAATGCCAACAAGCTATGAAATCGTATTCAGAAGCCACAAAATCTGGTCTCCCTCAACAACCGACGAGTGACACGAGCGGAATCAAACTTGCGATTAAACCAGTCAGAGACTAAGAGATCGCTCTTGAGATGGAGAAGAAGAGAAGAGCCACGAACATCATCGTTCCCGGAATAAAAGAAGAAGAACAGGTATGCGATAATAGTGCCAAAAATAATCATACTAGGAACTGCGAATGGGCTGATCAATTAATTAAGGATTTGCATGTTTCTTCTAAGATCAAAAAAATATTTAGAATAGGTAAGAAACCAAACCTCTTTATTTTCATTTTTGTGAAAATTTTTAACTCTTTAAAACCATCTCACTTACCTTAAGGGAACTAATTTTCGCGGGAACTTATTTTCGCGGTCGCTAAAAAAATCGAAAAAATCTCATTTCGTGGTAATTAATTTTCGCAAGAATTAATTGCAAATATTTTCGCGGATTCAAATTTTCCTGGTTTTGACAGAAAAACCGCGAAAAAAGCTAAAATTAGTTCCCTTAAGGTATCAATCTCTTTCCAACGGTCATAAATATAATATATCTAGATGCTGAGATATTATATAAAATGTAAATATTACACAAAAATCATGGACATCCTTTAATTCCTTCTAGATCAGGCTCGACTCCAAATATATTTCAATGAATGGCATCATACTATTGAGCTAAATATCCTATCGATATCAAGGTGCTTCACTCTCATTTCTTTCAAATTGTAGTAGGTACATGCTTCTAACAAATAATGCTGCACAGTAGATATCGTTGAACATTTCAAATTGTTAATAGCCATCTGGGAATACTGAAAAGAAATTGGTTGCTCTTTACTAAAAATTGATCTTAGCCGTTTACGTGAATTCGATAACGATACCTTTTGCGTTGATTTGTTGTTATGACACCCTATGAAAGAAAGTTGACTTGTGAAGTTTTCATTTTAGTCTCGCAATTATGTTCACAATATTTTACAGGTTTATCCCTATCCTCCATCTCATAAAATCTTCCAAAATGATGGTAAAGTCGTGACACTTGGGGGGGGGTTCGGTGTATCAAAGCTGTTTGGACAATAGAGCTTTGTCCTCAATAGTCAAGACAGGGTAGTAAGCAGAATATTGGTTTGGTGCTATTAAATGATTGAAAAAGAAAAAAGAAAATTGTCCAGCTACCAGAAGATTGGACAACCTTAATTTTTTCGTTGGGAGTTATCGACCCTAACTATTACTAAAAAGACTTTCGTTGAAGAAATCTTTGGCAAAATTTGCACTTGCATTTACTTGCACAATTTCTTTTTGCAGCATTACACTTGCATCTTGGTAGATCGCATCTTTTCCTCTTCGTTTTATCGTTGACTCCACATCTATAATACCGAGAGTGGAAATAAATTATAACTAGCGGTCCCAGACGTCGTCTAAGACTTTTTACTAATAAGGCAGATTCTTTTTTCTGTGTGGTATTTGAAATTATCAACGTCTTTACCTGCAGAATAGTTCTCCTTCAGTGGTGGTTACTTTCCTGTTTGCAATATGGTATTCTCCACTTTTCGAATACGTGATGAAAATCGGGAAATCAACGACTGGAATACCCATTGGAATGATCGACAGTACTGGGACGTTATCCACCAAGGATATTATTGTTATCCCCAAATTTAAAACATATGATGCGGCCAAATGTAAAGCCCCACTGAAATTATTTTCTTGGTTGTGCAATCACATTACCTAAATAACATAAGAAGTAGGTTGTGAAAGCTCTGAGAAAAATCAATGTTTCCATTTCTTTTCTTTTTCCAACTAGTATAGGCCTGGGCTATATCATCATCAAACAACATCCACTGGGATCCAGGTTGTTTTTTACACTGCATAAATATTACATAGAAGAATTTTCTGCGAATTTTGGTCTAATTCGCGAAATTTATTTCGCAAAGTTAATCTTAAACAGGCAATTCGCGAAAATTTTTTTCGGAAAAATTAACTGATTTCATTCAAATTTTATTCAAAGAAAAAGTATCCTAAAAATGATCTATAATCAACCATTAAAGTATACACAAGGATCTAAAAGTTATTATATACATTCTGTAGTTAATTACAACTATTGTTTACTTTTGATTTGTTGCAAAACGCAATATTGAAACAGTTGATTTTGATTTAAATTGCGAAAAAATTTTCCATAACACGCAATTTTGGAGTGCTCAATTCGCGAAAAATTTATGTCGCGAAAATTACTACCCGTAATGTTTTCTTCCCTTAATCGATGATTAGTACAATCTGAATTTAAAATATCTACAAATAAAATTGTACCTTATCATAGTACACGATTTTTTATAAGAATACACTTTATAAGAATGTCCCTGATGAAAATGACCAAAAATTAAGATTATGCTGATAATATCACCATCATAGAATTTTTAGACCATTTTAAATTATAAATCGACAATTAGGATCCTAACCTAAAAATGCTGTAAGAATATTTTAGGTTAATTTTCCCAAAAAAGTTAAGAATAACCATGATGAAATGGATTTACACCATTCTTATAAAAAAAGCGTGTAGTCAGTCTCTTCGAAAGTCATTGCTTCATAAATCTCCTTTCGTTTCTCGTTTGTCAGTTCACTCTTGATTTTGTTTACGATTTCGTTTTGGGAAACCACGTTGTTGCATAAAATCCCTTCTGCATCCATGTGATGAATGTAGTACTTTGGTAAATCACATTGACGTATCAAATTTTCAATGCTCCTTACAAGACAGGGTAAAAAGGTATTGAAGCCATCTTTGTCTTTCTGAAGATCAACAAATGTCATCAATGTATCCGACTCAACTCCTTCTTTACATTTCCCCCATTGCATTACAAAAGAAAACAAATCGAGAGCATACTTATATTTTAATCTCCGTAGGTAAAACGATCCATAATTGACATCAAGTACGTAGAAATATTTTGATAAACCGGGTGTCCCACGAAAAAGTTTCGATGTTTGGTGGCCTCCTATAGCCGAAAAAAGAATTTTTGATTTGATTCTAGAGAGAGGAAAGTCGCACTTAAATTTTGAGGTGAAAATTTTTAAA
>NW_027103982.1:0-2120 GCF_902728285.1 Clytia hemisphaerica
AATGCATAAACATAATGCATATTGCATATACATAATAGTTGTAAGTTACAGAACAATTTTAATTCAGGTTCCCCCGTCGTCTTTCTCAAAAAAGGTAAACACATAACATTCGATGAAAAGATTCGAAGCTATTTTCTTTGGTCTGCTTTCGCTGAAGCTCTTTAATTTTTATTGGCTGATATTGGCTTATCTAACAAAAAGCATGCACATGGGTTAATGCTTTGTAAGAGGGAACCCATGAAATTTATAGCAATCGTTTGGAAAGATCTCTGAGAAAACCCAGAATAAAGATCTTGCTATAAAATTTAGGTTTTCGAGTTAGAAAAGTAATATACGGAGGAGATACTTTTCGTGTTTTTTCTACACTATACTAAGTTCTGTAAAATACAACTATGAAAATCAAAATGGCGACAAACATTTTCAGTGGATCATGGTTTTTCTTCATCATCCAAAATTCAAATTTACAGCTTTCTACTCTTTATTTTCTGGTAGATTTGTTTGTTGAAAATCGCTTTCAAATTCTCCTTATTATAGCTCTAAATTGACATTTTCAAATATTAGCATTATGCATTATGCAATAGCATAGCATTATTTTAGCAGCTTGGACCTGCCGATCAAAATAATGAAACAGGGTATACGGACAGAAAACCTTGAAACCTTGAAAAGGAACCACCCACCGAAAAACCTTGAAAAGATAAATTTTCTTGGAAAAACTTGAAACCGGAAAAATCGTTAAAACTTACAATCGCTTTTTCCTATGAATATCATAAGACAAGGCAAAGAACGATAAAAGGGGGGCCTTAGGAAAATTATGAGTGACAGAAGCTAGGTGGGTCGGACAATGTTTTATATCCGACCGTTATTTCGAGCCGGAAGAAAGAATCATAACACTTTTCTGAATAAGGCATGGCTAGAGTAGTCGTCTCTAATAGGCAAGGTAGTAGCTATCCCTCTACTAGCCTTTCAATGAACTAGGTTTTTTTCATCTTTCTATGGATTGTCATTGGTTCTACCAGGTTATTCCAGTAATTCCTAAAGGTTCTGATCAGTTTTGATTTGTATGTAATGCTCTTTATTTTCTCATTCATTACGTCGCATACTAATTTTATTATTTTAGATTTTATTGTTATACAGACGTGGGCAAAAAAAAGTGGGGAGACAAAAACATGCATATTGCATGGAAATTAGTGCCATATAGAAATTCTAAAACTTTGTCCTTTATCTAATAAATCTTTTTATGACATCCCTGAAGACATTCTATCATAGTTTCATAGTTTCGGATTTTGATGAAACCAAGACAAGGGGGGAGTGTTAAAAAGCTTGAATTTCCAAAGCGGGGGTTTGCCAGTTAAGTTTTTTGAAAAGTTTGGCCTGCAGCGCTACAAGGGCAGTACAATGATATCCAAAGACTTGCATTAAGGAGGATCGGACTGAAACTTCTTTAGAATTTCTTAAGGGGGTCTGAATTTTCGAATGTATTTGCTAAGGGAGGATACCCCCGGGGGTCGATTTCTAAACAATGGCATTTGTGCCGCCAAAAAAAAAGGTTTTCAAAATCGGACCCCTACAGTGCAGCTCTTGAGCAGTGAAAAGGTACCCTCACAGTGCATTTAACCGAAGGTTTCTGACCCTTACAGTGTAGTTTGTTTCTTATTTTGCCGTCCAAAAATGAGCCTGAAAGGTTGACATAATGTGCAAAACAATTCAAAATGGGTGCAAATCAAAACTATAAAGATACATTAGATTTTGGCTGCCAGACTTGTAAATTATCGGTCCCCAAACACACCCTTCCAGTCTATTTCTACAAGGGTCTCGAAAAACCTACGCTTATAAGGGCAGCACATGCCGAGGTCGGACCATATGAGTGCCCCCCAGGTGGATATCTATTGAGGAAGTGGTCTTCCTACCTTAGGAGGGGGTCTTCCTGCCAAAGGAGGGGTGGTCTTGACGACCCCTCTAAACTGATGTGACGTCTATCAAATATATCAATTGTATGACGAGGGTTAGTGCGAATCAAAGATCCCCTTGGGGAATGCTGGATTTTTTACCTAGGAGGTTAAAAATTGTGCAAAATGTCTTACAATAGATTAAATTTTCAGAAAAATATACAAATTAACACA
>NW_027103983.1:0-11852 GCF_902728285.1 Clytia hemisphaerica
GAACTATTTTGGTTTCAATGGTTTCATATGTCCGTGTTTTCCCTTGTTTTAAGAGATCGCTTAAACACAATCTGAGAGAACTCACTAGCTTCTGATTCAGTCAATCTATATCCGCTTTTATTATTAACATCACTTTGAGTATGCTGCAATTTTTGGTGATTCTTATCTAAGATATCATATTTTACTAATCCATAATTATTTGATTAATTATGTCATTTTGTCATGAAATAATGATGGATAATGATCACGCCGTCTTTTCTATAACGCCTTCTGAGACCTAACGAGCTTCTGATGATGCAATTTTATTCCAGCCCACACTTCTTGCATCACATTCGGTATGCCAAATTTTTTACTATAATTGTCTTTTTAGGCGTCATATTTTGTGATTTTGTCAATATTTTTGTCAATAACTATCATTAGTCATGTTAAAAGTAACAATGGAAAAATAGATTAATTTCCTCTCTTGAAACCACTCTCTCAGAGACCTTACAAGCTTCTGACAGACTCTCAGAGACTATACAAGCTTCTGACAGACTCTCAGAGACCTTACAAGCTTCTGACAGATTCAACTTTATATCCTTTCGCACTACTGAGATCACTTGACTATATGAAATTTTTGTGTATTTGTTTGGTAGGTACTATAATTTATCTTTTTGTTAATATTTTTATCAAAATGTCAACATGGTCTCAGTGATTTGCCAAATTATCACTTGGCTGTATATCAGTGAAAGTTACAAGTGCAAAGAGTTACATGTGTTACGAGTACTGGTAACTAGATATGTAATGTTCGGTTTACCGACCCAGGTTACCTACATTGCCGATAAAAACAAAGGAAAACACTGGAGTACCTATGAAACCATTGAAACCAGAAAAAAAGTTTCGCCTGCCCTTACTTGCTTAGAACGGCCTATATCTCTTGTGAAACCACTGGAGTACATATGAAACCACCGGCCTGCTCAAAAATAGTTAGGCTCTACTAGCAGAATGGCTACCTTGAAAAAAGAAAACACTGGAGAACTATAAAACCATTAAACCCGAAAAACCTAACCCTTTTTGCTTAGAACGGCTATATCTCTTAAAAACAGGAAAACACCCTATGAAACCATTGAAACCAGAAAAATAGGTAGGTCTAGCCTTGCTTAGAACGGCCCTATATCTCTTGAAAACAAGCGAAACACTGGAGAACCTATGAAACCATTGGGACCAAAAATAGTTCGACCTAGCTACTTGCTTAGAACGGCCTTAATCTCTTAAAAACAAGGGAAAAACTGGCGTACCTATGAACCATTGAACAGAAAAAATAGGTAGGTCTAGCCCTACTTGCTTAGAACGGCCTATATCTCTTGAAAACAAGCGAAAACACTGGAGAACCTATGAAACCATTGGGACCAGAAAAATAGTTCGGCCTAGCTCCACTTGCTTGGCTAGAACGGCCAATATCTCTTAAAAACAAGTGAAAACACTGGAGTACCTATGAAACCATTGAAACCAGAAAAATAGTTGGGCCTAGCCCTAGTTGCTTAGAACGGCCAATAGCTCTTAAAAACAAGCGAAAAAACTGGAGAACCTATGAAACCATTGAAACCAGAAAAATAGTTCGGCCTAGCCCTACTTGCTTAGAACGGCCAATATCTCTTAAAAACAAGCGAAAACACTGGAGTACCTATGAAACCATTGAAACCAGAAAAATAGTTGGACCTAGCCCTACTTGCTTAGAACGGCCTATATCTCTTAAAAACAAGGGAAAACACTGGAGTACATATGAAACCATTGAAACCAGAAAAATAGGTAGGTCTAGCCCTACTTGCTTAGAACGGCCTATATCTCTTGAAAACAAGCGAAAACACTGGAGAACCTATGAAACCATTGGGACCAGAAAAATAGTTCGGCCTAGATCCACTTGCTTGGCTAGAACGGCCAATATCTCTTAAAAACAAGTGAAAACACTGGAGTACCTATGAAACCATTGAAACCAGAAAAATAGTTGGACCTAACCCTTCTTGCTTAGCTAGAATGAAAAACAAGCGAAAACACTGGAGAACCTATGAAACCATTGGGACCAGAAAAATTGTTCGACCTAGCCCTACTTGCTTAGAACGGCCTATATCTCTTAAAAACAAGGGAAAACACTGGAGTACATATGAAACCATTGAAACCAGAAAAATAGTTGGACCTAACCCTTCTTGCTTAGCTAGAATGAAAAACAAGCGAAAACACTGGAGAACCTATGAAACCATTGGGACCAGAAAAATAGTTCGGCCTAGCTCCACTTGCTTGGCTAGAACGGCCAATATCTCTTAAAAACAAGTGAAAACACTGGAGTACCTATGAAACCATTGAAACCAGAAAAATAGTTGGGCCTAGCCCTACTTGCTTAGAACGGCCAATAGCTCTTAAAAACAAGCGAAAAAACTGGAGAACCTATGAAATCATTGAAACCAGAAAAATAGTTCGGCCTAGCCCTACTTGCTTAGAACGGCCAATATCTCTTAAAAACAAGCGAAAACACTGGAGTACCTATGAAACCATTGAAACCAGAAAAATAGGTAGGTCTAGCCCTACTTGCTTAGAACGGCCTATATCTCTTGAAAACAAGCGAAAACACTGGAGAACCTATGAAACCATTGGGACCAGAAAAATAGTTCGGCCTATCTCCACTTGCTTGGCTAGAACGGCCAATATCTCTTAAAAACAAGTGAAAACACTGGAGTACCTATGAAACCATTGAAACCAGAAAAATAGTTGTGCCTAGCCGTACTTGCTTAGAACGGCCAATAGCTCTTAAAAACAAGCGAAAAAACTGGAGAACCTATGAAACCATTGAAACCAGAAAAATAGTTCGACCTAGCCCTACTTGCTTAGAACGGCCAATTTCTTGTAAAACCAAGGGAAAACACTGGAGTACCTATGAAACCATTGAAACCAGAAAAATAGTTCGACCTAACCATTCTTCCTTAGCCAGCAGCAGGGCCAATCTGCCGATGTCTTGTAAAAACAAGTAAAGGGAAAACTGATCCGTCTGATGTAATATGTTTAAATAGTATATTATATATCATGTTACAACCATACTACTCTATAATACGTCTAATGTTTTTTTGAATACCGTCAGATTCAGATACTCTATAATACGTCTAATGTTTTTTTGAATACCGTCAGATTCAGATCTGACGTGTATTGAAAAGGCCGACGATTTCGCCTGCNCGAAAACACTGGAGTACATACGAACCATGAACACCAGAAAAATAGTGAGGCCTAGCCCTACTTGCTTAGAACGGCCTATATCTCTTAAAAACAACCGAATACAGTGGATTACCTATGAAACCATTGAAACCAGAAAAATAGTCTGGACCAGCCCTACTTGCTTAGAACGGCCTATATCTCTTAAAAACAAGCGAACAGTGGAGTTACCTATGAAATCCATTGAAACCAGAAAAAATAGCCCGGGCCAGCCCTACTTGCTTAGGGCGGCCTATATCTCTTACAAACAAGCGAAAACACTGGAGTACCTATGAAACCATTGAAACCAGAAAAATAGTCCGGGCCAGCCCTACTTGCTTAGAACGGCCTATATCTCTTAAAAACACTAGCTCGAAAAAAGATCTTATAATTCGACGTTTAAAGCACTAATTTCGTTTAATAAAGGTGTAAAAAATTTAGATTTTAATTTTTGTTGGAGTTTAAAAATTGGGTAAATGTTTTGGTCGGGGATAAAAAAATCTTGTAAAAGTTTTGGTCGGGTGATAAAATATCGGGGGAAAGATTCGTCGGGGGAAAATCTCGTCACCCCTCAAAATTTCCCCGATAAGGTATCTTTAAGCGATTGAAAATATTGTTGAAATTGAAAATTTTGAAAAAGAACTTCCGGGAAATAAAGTAGAGATGCTGAAGTTTTTCATGTAGCAAACATTTTTGTAAAACCTCTTTTCCTCTAGATTTGAGAGAAATTTAAATTTGATTAACGTTTTTGGGGGCCACATACTGTAAATTGGAAAATTTTTCCACGACATTTTTTTTTGGGAAATGGGGGAATTTTTCGTCCCGATTTTCCAAAATCAGGAAATTTTACCATTCTGTTTTTCCAAAGCCTGAATATTTTTTAAGGAAATCGGAAATTTTTTGGAAATACGGGAGATGCAGGAGAAATCTTTGAAAATACAGAGATTTGGCAGATTTCTTTTCACGCGGTAGAATTAGTTGGCATGCAGAAGTCTCCCGTTCAATGCAGGAAAGTTGCCAGCTTTGCTAACATTAATAAAAATGTACGGTTTTTTTACAAGCTTTTCCCAGTGCCTTTTGTGAGCGCTATCAGAATCATAAAAAACAAACTATGGGACTTGGTTTGAGTTTGGAGCATATCGTACTTTTGTGAATACATTGTGCCATTAGTACTAGGGTATAACTGATTAAAGCAAAATTAAAAAATACTCTCAAAACGACATTCTTGAAATAATCCGTGAAGGTGATATTCCCAGCATATTCTTATTTTTGGCGCAATAATTTTTTCAATATTCTTTTAAAGTATATTCTCATGAAAAATACTTGTGAACAATGTGCAGATTTGATTTATCTGGATACAACCTCGTCCCCCTGTTTCCCAGGCTTTATTTACGTTACTTTTGAACGCCAGACAATACCCTGGTGTTGGCTAATGCGACTTCCTCCTCTCAGAGAGGGAGCTTTTCAAAACAATACGTCATAAAAAAACCTGACGTTGCAAAATTACACTATCGTTAGCCCTTTAGTGCATCCATAACCTTGCGGTCACGCCACCACCCTTTCGATTGGCCTTTCCATGTGGATTTGTGATACTTTTCAGATTTGTTTGCCCCTTTTTATTCGTTTGCAACTTATTTGGTCTAATGATATTTATCGGCGATCCAAAAAATATCTGCAATCTGATTGGTTAAAAAGAGTACAATATATCTTTTATTTTACATGTAAAAATATAAATTGACGAAAAGATGTTGTTGCTGTAAAAATATAAATTGACGAAAATATGTTGTTGCATTGTAGCGGTAGAAGCAATCTAACGTCACTATGCTACAAAAGTGTCCTCCGACACAAAAAGTGCATTTTGGGTCACCGATAAACCAGTTATCAGATATCTGCTCGTACAATATGGAAATATTTCACTCGTTCCGGATTTTCCGTATATTGTACGGAAAAATCTCGGAACTCGTAAAATATTTCTCATATTGTACTCGCAACTGTCCAATAACGATTACCATAGTATAAGAAAGCCAGCAAAGGATCCTAACTATAGCTTGGTCCAAATATTTACCTTTGTTGAAAAAGAAATGCAATGGTTTCAAATCCAGGAAAAAATGAAATCTGAGAATGTTGCTTTGAATTACGTAATCTTGAGCGTTCGAAAAACAGGCAATCGCATAATACGCAGGGAACGGGGTTTGTCTGGATAATGTTTTTTTGCAGCTTTTGCAAGCATTTTATTAATTTCGCCTAGCGAATATATTAGGATAGCCTTTTGCGATGGTCGGTTTGAAAAAAAAAATTAGAAATCGAAAGTGATTGATACTGTGTTAGACATTTCTAGAATATTCTAGGGATGACTCACTCGCTAAGGGTCTAGAGTTTTTATTAACCCTATTAACCCCATGGAATAGAATCTACCAAAACGTTGATGTTCTTTTTGTAATTCTCAGAGAAAAAATTTTGGAACAATTTCAAATTTTTTGACTTTTAATTAAGTTTTATTAAAAGTCCTTGAGGAAATTTTTGGGTGATAGGTTGACTAGACTAAATCAGGTCTTTTATGCATTTTATTGTGAAATATAAAAAAAACAGCTAATATTGGTTAAAACTCAAAATATTGAAATGCTGATAACTTCTAAACTATTTATCCAATCATATTCAAATGTGATAGGTATTGGAAGTTTGATTTTTAAAAAATAGAAAAATAATTTTTTTGAAGGACAACGTCATCATTTATTTACTTATCTTCAGCATTAATTTTAACTGTACATTTTGGCTTTCTTCCGACAGGTGGGAATTTTGTGATGACGTCATCGATTTTTGAAAGACATCATCAATTGTTTTTTCTTTCTTGAAGTTTGGGTCGTGATGGAGAACATCTGTACCAATTCTTATGGCCATAGCTCCTTTAGATAAAAAATAATCGAGGGTGGTAGATTCTACCCCCTGGAGATAAAAAAATCAAAAAGCTCTGGAATGATAGGGTTAAGTATTTCAGTCCGCAAGTGCAACAAGTACGACCTAAAAGTTTGCTTGATCGCTTCGCTCGAATAAATGTGTCGGTCATATTGACATGTTCTCCTCATGAAAATATAGTGCGTGTAATTTGTACTCTTTAACGAAAGCATCCCACAAGAGCGTTTTTATTCCAAACAAATGAGAAAATTTTGATTTTGCACGTCAGCGCAAACCGTACTTGCCACTCCTTAGTAAATTTTATATTACTAGATATAGCTTACACTAAGTGCCACCTAATGACAATATAAACAATCCATCCAAATAAAAATGATGGACTAAGCAGTTTTTCTATATGCAATAAATCTACATATGTACAAATCACAACAATGACTCCTTTATAACTACTTTAAACTGCATCCCATTAAACGAACCCTCCCCAATTTCTTACTGGTTATCCCGTAAAATATATATAGGAAAAGTATTCCAGAAAAGTATCAAGAATCTTAGTGCGGAAGTGGGAATCTTATAGAAAACAACGGTACACTGGAGTTTTTGATGATTCAAAATGAAAATCCTGATTAGCAAAATGTGTATCAAGATCGGTGAAGTTCGATATTGAAGCTTCATTTATTACTTTGGTGCCCATTTCCGACGGCTTATTAGCAGACGCCCACACTAAAAAGCTTAAAGAGCAGGCAAATATCTATCATCCCATCGGCCGGGCGATGTCAATCGAACTGTTTGATTACCGAACCAAATCGAACAGTCATCGAACCAAGAAATTCCGGTAAGGTTCGATTAATTCGATTGATGTTTGATGTGTTTGATTTACGGTTTTAGTTCACAAATCATTCTCAGAGCACATGAGCAACTCTTTTCTGCTAATCCAATGATTGTAAGGGATCGCTTAGGCTAGAGCTATTGCGCTAGCAATAACTGGAACCATTTGAGCTACAAAAACATTGATTGAGGAAAAGCTGGAACTTTTTCTTAAACCAAACACATTGATTGAAAACCAATCAAACTTCATCAGATAAAAAACTGTCATCAAACTTATATAATCAAACTAATCAAAAACTTTTCTTACCAAATCAGGCATGGTAATCGAACAGCTACCGTTTAATTTCGTTGGATAGTTCAACAGCTTGATTACAAAAAATGATTGCTGAATTTCAATTGACATGATTTCTAGTCTAGGAAATATGGGGAAATACTTGCTAAAACTGACTGTTTGTCACAACTGGTTAAAATTTAACACATAACTATCTGGTGAAAAAAGGAAAAAAAAGATCGTAAAAGATCATACCTGTGCCGTTTGTAGTTTTGGTGAAGAAGAGGGCTTTGAGTTGTTGTGGAAAATTAACTCCTTTTGTACTATTTACTGAGCATTATCAATTTATTGGTGCATTCACTAACTACACAAACATAAAATACTTAGTAGTAAACGAATAATAAACCTTTTTAAATACTCTACCAAAGACCAGAAAACATGATAAAAATTTATAAAAACAGCAGCAAGTTTCAAAAGCATGTGCAATCAAGCAGCTATTAAAAATGCTCACGATGAATGTCTACAAAGAAAGGCTTGGTTACACTTCTTACACTAGCGTATTTTAATTATTAGGAAAAGCGCTGTTTTTTATCTTTGTGAGTGAGTCCACCTTTAGAATATTGGCCGTAGTAAGCCAACAGCCAAACACCCACGCCATAATCCCCCAATGTACGGAATACTATAAATACGGGCTAGACGTGTACGACAAAAAAAAAAAAAAAAAAAAAAGAAAGAAAAAAAAAGACGGCGAAAATTTTTACCATCTGCACAACCTCGTGAAACTATGAAGCCACCTATGCTCGCTGTGCTCGCTCGGTGGCAATTATCTGTACAAGATGATATATGAGGTTTTGGCAAATCTTAGAAAGCTAAATGATTGCCATTTTGGGGTCAAGGGGAATTTCGTACCACTTTTTTATTTTACTGATAGATGTGATACAATCGCAGGTTTTCTATGATTTATTTTTATTCGCAAGAAAATATTTTATGCAATGTAAACAAAAGTACAAAGGACGAAGCCAAAAGCTAATGGGGGTGTGTACGAGCATTAAATTATCTTTTCATTTGACGTCAAGGTCAAAGTTTTCAGTGTCGCCACGTTCCTGAGAATATCCACAATATGGGGGAATTCAACGAAAGTTTTAACAAGGAAATTCAACAAAATTATGGATACTGCACACCTAATAACTGTTTAACAAAAACCACCATATCAGATAACGGCACCTTACAATGTAGGGGATGTTAAAGACTTGCTCCCAGTCTATCAGATTCAGCTTTGTCTGCGATACAAAAGTCGGCAATCCAAATGTTGAGTTACAATAACGCCGCTCTTACTTGAGAGGATTATAACAAGCAGACAAAAAGCTCGCAGTAACATCACAACGAATGAAGCAGATAAAGATCAAGATCAAGGATCGAGATAGGTTTCAACGAGAGAATAACGTCTTTAGAATGGAAAGTCGAGAAGCTAATGAACAAAAAAGACATCAACCAAAAACGGAACAACAAACGATCTGAAACACAACTAGACAAGACAGAAACAAAAAAAATCATATGCATAAGTCACTTGAGAAGAGCAACAAAAACAAGATGTGACCATAAAATGAGTGAACGAAGAGAAGCGTTGGCTTAATCCAAAGTGGGTGTACTAGGGTTGTGAGCTGACGGGGGGTACCGCCTGAATTTCGACCCTTGGGCCCTTACCAGGACTAAGAAGGAGGAAACAAAGAATAATTTGGTGAATTATACGATCCTCATTGGGACAAATTTGACCAATTTTGACCAAATTTCGATCTTCACGGAGTAAAAAGTTGAAATTTTCTTATTTTTCTGACCCTTATCGGGACTTTGGAAATCCAAAAAAGGTACCCTTAAGGGTTGCACATACCGTACCCTCCATTTGCCACCCCCTCGGGGGATTAAATCAACCAAGTGCAACATCATGGTGCATGATTTAGATGAAAATAATCACGAGTTGGTGACAAAAAATATGTATGGAAAAAATGTTGAAAAAACAAATGGGTTTTGATGTAACGATGATCAAGGTAAAATGCATAGGTGCTCGTAAAAATAGAAATTATACAAACGAACGATGGAGACCAATAAAAGTTACTCTCGACAGTGAAAATGAAAGTATAAGAATCCTTAAGGGTCAGTTTTAGTCCCTATAACATATCTGCGCAAAAATTACATAATTGCACTTAACCACAGGAAAAAAATTTCGCTTTCCAAGGTTGGAAATTTTAAGATTTCTTAGTTGGAAAATAGATAAAATCCAATGGAAAATCCAACCTGGAAACTTGGGACACTCTCCAAGGATGAACATTTTGCATTTTCCATGGCTTGGAATTTTCAAAAATCAAGGTTGAAAAAAGCCAAAATCCAAAAAGTGATTAAACAAGGTTTTTGTTTTTGTGAATACTCGCTAGCCTAGGCTCGATTGCTCCCGGTCAATCTCTCGTTATTGTTCGCACAGATACCTGGTTGATCTTAGATCACTCACACAGCTCAGCAGGGCACCATTTGAAACTATGTGCTTCACTGTGCGAACTCACTGCGATTGACCGAGGCCGCTCCGAAGGGACGCCTCACCTGACAGAACCTTACAGCTTGACTGCTCACATTATAGCCTAATATCTAAAGTCTATTCACGATAAGTGTGCACTCTTTTTTCTTTTACCTATAACTTTTGAAGGAATTCTTTAATCTTTATAAATTTGGTATCATCGGAAAGATTTTAGTGAGTGGAACAATTTGAAATAAAAAAATATTTAAAACAATTCTAAAAATGAAGATGAAAATGAAAAAGAAAAAAATCAAGATCTAGTAGAAAAGTGCTATAACTATCATTTTCACTGAAGTAAATCCTTGATCATCGAACGTGATCACTGTGAAATAATATTTCAAAAATAATCATTCAGTCAAAAGATATCAAACAAAGTTATAAGCTGATTGACGTCTAAAAACGCTGTTTTCTGCTGTTTTTTGCTGTTTTTTGGGGTCAATCACTTATCAACTTTATATCATAACTTTATATTGAATAAATATTTTAATGAAATTTTTTCACAGTGATGACCTCCTAAGATCAAAAAATCTCTTCAGTGAAAAGGAAAGTTATAGCATTTATCTACAAGATCTTCATTTTTTTCTTCTTCATTTTCATCTTCATTTTTAGAATTGTTTTAAATATTTTTTTATTTCAAATTGTTCCACTCACTAATATCTTTTCGATGATACCAAATTTATAAAGATTGAAGAATTCCTTCAAAAGTTATAGGTAAATGAAAAAAGAGTGCACACTTATCGTGAATAGACTTTAGGTTAGCTATACATTACGACAGTTCTGCGCGAAAAATCGCTTGTGGTTTTCTCAAAGGACATGCGCAGAAAATGGTACAAAAACGTATTTCCACATGGGTTTTTACCGTTTTCCAAACTGGTTGGAGAAACACACATTTACAACGCAAAAAGACTAGTTTTTCCATCGCAAGTCTTAATCTTAAAAAAATCTTATTTCCAACATCGATTTTTGACGCTCTTGTCAATTCCCAAACTGTTTGGAAAAAAAAAATGTCCCACCCAAAAATTCATCTTTTCCAACCAGCCTTGGAAAATTGTCATTTCTACATTGTTTTTATTTCACTTGATTCTTCAAGGGCATTGGTTTATTCTACAAAACCCATGGGTAATTTACGTTTTCCAAATCAGCTTAAGGTAATTGCTCAAATTTCCAACCTTCAATTATAAAACCAAAATTTCCAACCCAAAAATATTGAATTTCCAACATTGGAAATCGAAAACTTTTTCCTGTTAACAACTTTTCAAAATTTGAGACCTAATGGACCATTTTATAAAACGTTATTCAAGAAAACCATTTTGAAGGTTTTAAGGGGTAAATAGATAAAATTGCAATTTTTCACGAAGCAATACAAATTTTTTTCTTGGCAGCTTTTACAAAAAACATACCAAGGGAAGAAATTTATATGTAGCTTAAACTCACCAGAAAAAGTTTCAGCTTTTCTGATTTTCCTATCAAGATATAGGGGGTACTTTTTTGTTGCAGGTTTTAAGGGGTATCCGCTGTTACCCATTCAAAGCTCCAAAGAAAATTTTTTCCAAGTTTTACCAGACAAAAAATGGTTTCATGTCCCAAGGGACCATATAATGAAAAAATAAAATAACAACCCGGCATATATACTACTTGTCAGCAGGGTCAACCAAGACCGCCACCATTCATTATCGCGTAAGGAACTTTAGAATATTTGAAAATTGGAGGATTTCAACTCTTTGCACAGTAATGTACTAATTTTTCTGTTTTATTGAATGGGTTGCAAATAATCTGATATTTTTGACTATTTTAAGTAATTTAAGTAATCTTTCTCTCACTTCCATTTCTTTGTGACAAAAAAATTAACAAAAGAGATTGAAAGATTTCGGAGTATTGCCGATGAATTATCAAACTGACTATAGCATTTGGAAAGATACCTAGAAACGGTCATTCCTACAATATATGACACTGGCCTCTTTACGTTACAGAATCGTTCATTAGTCCTGTGCTTTGGAGGGTGCCTTTTAAAATCTTTAGCATTCTAGTATTCATGCTCAATCTGCAAATACAGATCAAACTGTC
>NW_027103983.1:12160-14955 GCF_902728285.1 Clytia hemisphaerica
CCACCATTCATTATCGCGTAAGGAACTTTAGAATATTTGAAAATTGGAGGATTTCAACTCTTTGCACAGTACTGTACTAATTTTTCTGTTTTATTGAAGGGTTGGTGTAATTTAAGATGCACGATCTAACGATTTACGATGCACGATTCGCGATCCGTGCATAAAATATGTTAATTCATGCGTAATTATGCTAATCATGATAAAATATTTAGGCAATTTAAAAACTTTCATTCGCTGAAACTCGATTATTTTTAAAAACATTATTCATGTAAAATTATACAAATTATATTTAAAGAAGCTTTCAGTGCGTTTTACTTATTATACCATGATCCCTTTCTCTTTTCAATTTCAATTCAGTCATAGATTAAAAGAAAGTAAAAGCCACGTGTACTCACCTTTGTACTCTCCTCTCTCTCTTTTTCATAAATTGAATCAATATAGGGGAATTGATTACCGAAAGAAAATTCTTTCTCATAATAGAGCACCCGTTTTTTGCTTCGTACGTTACGGTCCGCAAAACATATTGTTCACAAATATATTATTTTATTTGCTTTAAGAAAGAATACTCGTATATTCCTATACTCGATTATGATTGTTAAAACTGGGAGCAAAAATATTTCTTGTGCATTGTTTACTTTCACTCTCTGTCTATTGTAAGATAATGTTTTCATTATCAATATTATGTAAGTTTTTTCATAATTTTAAGGTCGTAATTATTCGTACCTTCATTACTTACTTATTTCGCTTTTGTTGCATAAATTTACTTGAATTTACCGTGGTAAACAAAAGCGAGAAAAGATTATGCCATTGTTTTAGAATTATGCAATATAATTTAAGTTTCGAAAGCATCCAGCGAGGTCCTTTTTGACATAGCCTTCCTGCAAAATTTGATCTGTTGGCCAAAAGTTTCAAAAATCTTTTTCCTAAAGAAATAAAGATCAAAACCTAAATTTTTACTCTCAAAGTATCTTCCCTAGAAAATTTGATCTGTTTTCACAATTTTCAGAATTAAAATTTTGATATGTTCTCCCAAGCTTATAGGGGAATATAATATCTGTTTCCCTCTCCTGGAAATTTTTATCTGTTTCCCTTGCTTTTTGTGATTGATATATGTTTTCCCCCAGAAAATTCAATCTGTTTCCAATGCAATATCATCTTTTTTGGAAAAATATATCTGTTACCCAATTTATTATGTTATCTCCTAGAAATATTGATCTGTTTCTTTCTGATGACGTCATCAGCTGGAGCGGGGAAACAGATGGCTTTAAGGAAAAGGTCTTTCCTAGAAAATCGGATCTGTTTCCCCATTTTTCAAAAAACGCTCTCTCCTGGAAAAGGGAAACAGATATTTTGGGAAAATGGGCTCGTTGGCTGCTTCTGAAGTTTTATGATAATTATTATGAATAATCAGCATACTTTATGCAT
This sequence comes from Clytia hemisphaerica, assembly GCF_902728285.1. NCBI lineage: Eukaryota > Metazoa > Cnidaria > Hydrozoa > Leptothecata > Clytiidae > Clytia > Clytia hemisphaerica. The sequence goes on from NW_027103983.1 coordinate 13,586, forward strand.
GGATCGCGCATCGTGAATCGTAAATCGTTAGATCGTGCATCTTAAATTACACCAACCCTTTATTGAATGGGTTGCAAATAATCTGATATTTTTGACTATTTTAAGTAATTTTAAAGGTTAGGAAATCTTTCTCCAACTTCCATTTCTTTGTTACAAAAAAATTAACAAAAGAGATTGAAGGATTTCGGAGTATTGCCGATGAATTATCAAACTGACTATAGCATTTGGAAAGATACCTAGAAACGGTCATTCCTACAATATATGACACTGGCCTCTTTACGTTACAGAATCGTTCATTAGTCCTGGCCTGTGGAGGGTGCCTTTTGAAATCTTAAGCATTCTAGCTTTCATGGTCGATCTGCAAATACAGATCAAACTGTCAAAGCGGAGTCAAAGGTTACCAAAGCAAAGAAAAGACAAAAATACGATTCTCACGGTAGTCAAGAGGAACAGTTTCGAAAATCCGCTTACCTGAATATGTCCAGTTCAACAATCTCTTTCACTTCGTGTGCTTTGTTTTCTTTAATCTTTTTGTCCACTTGATCCAAAATGTTAAGTAATATATCCTGTTTTTCTTGATCAATTTTGTTTTTGAGATCCTCTTTCAAGTCTTCAACCAAACCCTCGATGAACATCTTTCCATCGTTTAAATCAAATACAACTTTGTCGTTTAATATGCTATCAAAGTCAGTGATTCCATTATACTTGACACCAACAAAGCTACCACGAATCTTAGCCCAAACGTTCTGGAAATAATTTGGTCGAAGGAAATTCTCTGGTGTACCATGCAGTATCTCATTCCTCAGTTCACGAATCATAATGACGAAAGCAGCGATTGACGTATCACCAGCTTTGGGCTTTTTGATTCCCCATCCTCCTTGAGGTTTCGGAATATTCACAAAATTTCTGATCAACAATGCCAAAAGGGTGATGTCGAAAAGTTTTGACGAAGTCTCTTGTTTTCCAGGAGGTAGAAGAAGGTCATACTGGTCTTTCTTCAAAATGTTCTTTTTGAGCAACGTGTCCAGTTTTGTTTTATTTGCAAGGAAAAATTGATACAGCTTTTTCTCATCAACAGGAAGACCTTGGTAGGCAGGATCATGTAAGATTTGCAGCAAGGCCATCTTCCCGTGAAAAGTGAGGGCAAAAATGCATTTTGTCCACTCCTTATTCTTGCCGACGATTTTAGAGAATTGACTTCCCATTTTTCTATTTTTTATTAAAATTCTGAAAAAGAAAAATAGAGAGAGATGATCGGTGAAAAAACTTCATGTTTTCCTCATTTCGTAAATAAAATTGATTCCATCCCAGCTGGCACACAACGTTGTTTCAACGTTAATATAATGTTATATGGACTTTGTGAACGTTAG
>NW_027103984.1:0-70290 GCF_902728285.1 Clytia hemisphaerica
TTTACTTACCAAAGCTGGATAGTTGTTTTCCCATGCCTACAAATACGGAGTAGGTGCAAACAACAATGGTTGTTGAGCGTGAGATTTTAGTCCCGTCAGCGCTGATCTTGAGAAAGTGTTGTATCAAAACTAGTTAACGTGTGGGACTGAAACCTTTTCTGTAACTTGGTAGATTAGGAGGTTAAGTTTTATATGTACATACTGCAAACGCATTTTTTATTCAACCTTTGAAATAAATGAATATTTTGTCAGTGAGTCAAAAAAATCTATCTCTGCACATAGTTGACAAGGGGTCAACAAAAAAATATTTCCTGAAAATTTTCCAGGTAAATTATACAAAAGGTATTTCTCTAGTTTTGAATCCATACCTTTGTAATTTTTCAACAAGGTAAGATCTTGGTAAGTCTGGAAACACTTGACTCAGCTCAGGATATCCGCTAAGAGAAATGCCGTGTTGATCCAAGATGTATTGTAAAGATTTCATCTTTCCTTCATAGTCTTCCTCTAAAATAAAATCAATAAATTTTAGAAAAAAACCTCGTTCGTTGAATTGTTTTAGAAAGAAGCCATTGATTGCTTTATTTTATTATCTTGAGATTTAAAAGTGCAACAAACTTCCATTGAGTAACCAAAGGAACCATCTGATGACGTACTTTTTTGGGAAGAAGCAAGATCGAAATTTCTGGTTATGATTGGATATCTGAAATTGTTTATATGACTTGAAATGACGTAACTAAGGGAAAGTTATTTTTAAACTTTGAAAAATAGTATTTACAGTCTTATTAGTAAAAAGGTTTGGAATTCTGATAGTAGCGATAAAGGTGGGTTTGTTTCACCAAAGACAGTGCTCTACGTAAAGGAGCAATACAATAATGATGAGTCAAAACTTTTTTTAAAATGTAGAACTTAAAGTTTCATGCTTACAATCATCAGCTACATATGATACAAGTTTGATCTAATTGAAAAAATTCAAAATTCAAACATTGCTAGAATCGACAAGTCGTAAAAATTAATGAGTAATTGGAAAGAATAAAATTATAATTCCCATGTGAGCAGCTATGCTATCGATCCTTGATTTATTAGTTGACAAAGATTGCCAAACCAATCTTTGTCATAAAGGAATTGCTCAAAATATTGACGCCTTGTATTCACTTCATCTGCTGGTTTATCCCTCCTACATTCCTAGTGACAGAGCATAGAAAAAACAGTTACCATCCTGTCAGCTTAAAGTTTCTTTCCCTCATGATTATTTTATACTTTCCATGGATGCCGTTTCGATTTCAATATGTTCTGTACTGCTTCTTAGGGCTTCCTGTAGGTCTTTTTGACGTTGGGAAGTGATTTCGAGCACATTTTCAGTCGCATTGTGTCTTCAATCATGACTTTCAGCTAATATAAAAGTTTTGTCGTCGGTTGTTTTTGACGTTTTCGATCTATATTCTTTGCATGTGATTTTCCCCTATGAATCTGATATTAATCTTTCACATTCATCGTGTTACCAGATTCGACACTTTTCACATTCCTTCATGGTCTCTCCGTAATCAGGCTCAAGACAATAACACACTACATTGTTCTCTCCAGCTCTTTCCATGAAAAACATACTTATTCCCGAGGAATGTTTTGTCGTTTTTCAAATAAATTGATTAAAGGCTCCCCACACTCCATGAAACTAGCGATACCTTCAGGAAGCTCTCTTTCCTTTTTAACCTTTAAACACACTGGATCTTTTCCATTTGGGAGGAACTCCGCGATACATATTGAATTGGTGCCGTTAAGATCTGACTTTGATGCTTGAGGATCATCCACAACTTTAAGTGTAATTTCTTTCCCAGGAGAGCTAATAAATCAACGGAGTGATCTCAAAATTGGTATTGGATATGAAAGACGTTCCTTTTTCCGCTAGAAAAGAATTTTACTGGGGAATCTTATACAAAACGACGGTTACTTTACCGGGGTTGATTTTTGTTTATCGATTTCATCCTCCCAAAGAAAAATTTTCTGAGAATACATTGATGAAGAGAAGTGTAAAGGGATTGAAATAACGGCTCGCCATAAATGTATTAGTTTTCAATAGAAACTACCGCTACACTTTGCGTAATTAGAAAGGTTGTATTTCTAATCCATTTACACTTCTCTGAGTGATGTTTAAACTTATTAAGCCAAACTATGTATTTTTATACCTATAAATATTCATATAGTGATAATATTTTACTTGTAATATTTATTTTTTGATCGAGAGTATTAATATACATTATGTCCCGAAAAAAAAAAATTATATAAAAAGTAAAATCCTCATTAACTATTTTTTAGCTTCTGATAGATGTCTCTTTCTTTAATTTAAGCCTCTCATTCTCGAATTAATGTGCATTTTCAATTCTAATCACAAAATTATTATGATTGCATAAAGAGCAATAAAAAAACCAGCAGTGCTCTTTTGTGAAAGCGCGCACTGGCACAGTTTTATCTTAAAATATCTCACATTATATGATTTCTCTCTCCTACCACTTTTTTCTATTGCCTCTTGACATAATCATATATGATACGTGTCGAGCTGGATAGCTAGGTGACTTGTCCTTTCTCTCTCCTATCACTTTTTGCTATTGCCTCTTGACATAATCATTAATGATACGTGTCGAGCTGGATAGCTAGGTGACTTGTCCTTTCTCTCTCCTATCACTTTGCTATTGCCATTTGGTTTAATCGTTGGTGATACATAAGCATCCGACGAGCCGTTAGTACGAAATATTAGGTGCAGAAATCACCTACTTATACTTGCAATATATCTCTAATCTTAATTTGTTGAGAACTTTCAAAAAATATACAACAGATCTCCGTTTTCTAAAGCTTAAATTTTCATTAATCTTTGACCCTATGATTTTTGCCTGAGAGCGTCATATTTGTCCGAAAATCACACCAAAGTGTCCAAAAAAAAATTGGAACCTAAGTAATTTTAATTCCCCTACCCCTTAGCTTCCCAAAAGTAACCTGAGATCAGATTGTGGTTGTTTTCTACCCACCACGCTGAAGCTCTAAAGGGATGGGTGAAAACATACAATCTGACGAATATGCAATCTCGAAATCGTAAGGACCTCGTTCGTCTAAAAGGACTGGGGATGACAACAAAGTTGCGTGATTGTGTTTATGAATAGGGCGCCGTATAAGTTTTTGACTTTCTGGCGCACAATAAGATTCTTGTTGTAAAATTTTCCGCGGGAGGACTATTTTCCTCAGATGTATAATTTTCAACGGAAATCGCCGTTTTTCTGGATTTTCATTGGGCTTTTTCCTCATAATTGGTTATTTTTTCATTCAAAAACATTAATAATGGCAATGATCACCATCAAGCATGTTTCAATTTTCAATAAAATTGATTTTTGAAGCCGGAACTATTTAAAAATTGCCGGAACAACCTATTTTCGACAGAAAGACAGTATTTCTTGAATTTCTCGAGCTGTACTTTATATTTTTTTATGAAATTTTGCACACTGATGCAATATGACAATACCTAAAATGTGACGGAGCCCGATTTTCAAAAAAACATTTTTTCCGACCGAAAAGACCGGAAATATGCCGGAAAAACCGGTGTTTTTACATTTTCTCGAATTTTTATGTTTAGTTTTTTCTGATTTTTTTGCAGAAAGATGCGTATTCGCAATGCTCAAAACATGTCTGAGTTCGATTTTTGAGATTTTTTTTTCCGGTTGAAAATGCCGGAAATCGCCGTTTTTGCAGATTTTAATAAGATTTTTTTCCTTGTATTTCTATGTTTTTGACACAAAAACATTATTGATAACAATGCTCACCATCAAGCATGATTCAATTGTCAATAAAACTGATTTTTGCGACCAGATTTTTCTATTTATTTTTCCCTACAACCCTTCCCTCTCGCCTTATCAACAATCAATGATGATTTATTGCGTTATGCATTTTCGCTAAACGCTATATTTTCTTACTGATATTTTTCTCCTCGCATTGCTATCTAACTTTCATCATCAGGTAGGTCCATTCAGCATCTACACTGTAAAAATTCAAGTTCTTGTTCTAAAACATTACAGAATTTCACTAATATGGTTGGGGTTGTGGAGGTATATTATAAGAAATATTTTTTATAAGAATATCGATCTTACCAGTTAGGGTCAATAAGATGCAAAATAGCCTCAAGTCAAAAACGAAAAATCTTTGTCAGTTTTCTAAAATTGTTTGCAGGGAAACATTTTTGGAGATAAACCCATTTCACATTTTTGTTGGGTGTCACTAAAATCCATGAAAGTTAATCCCTGCAATAATTAATCTCATTAAAGTAACTGAAGGGCTCAACTTCAATATTTTTCAGGCCAACTTGGAGGCCCAATTGTTTAGCTGTTCAAATTTAATAAATTTCTTTCCCAAGCATTTAGTTTCAAGTTACAGTTAAATTAAACAAACCTGCTGTAGGCTCACTCTCAGAGTCAGCCAAATTTCCGTCAGTTACCAGTCGCCGCTTTTTTGTAGGGTCTTTTTGGCTTTCCTCTTTGATTGGACATTCTTTAGCCTGTTCTTAAGTGTTTGGAGGAGGTTCTGTAAGATAAAGGAAAAATAATTTTAAATAAAATCAGGTTCAAGAGAAAAATGTTGGAGGTCCCATGAAGAATGAGTACCATNCAAGCAGTAATCATTAAGTTCAATAGATATTTATGAAATTGCAATCAACAGCAATCAAAAAAATATGTCAAAGAGATTCAAATTTATTATACCAACTTACATTTAATATTGAGGGTTCAGTAGCATCATTTTCCTTGTCACTCTCCACTCCACAGACTACTTTTTTTGTATTCCTACCCACAACTCTAAAATGTTAAACAAGGTTTTACCATGAATGTCTGATTTTTTGTATGACTTCAGTCGCCGAAGCTTTGAAACAGGACTTTGGAAAAATCATTAAATTTGGACTGAAAATAACACCTTTATCTTGTATTTTGAAGTATGGGACTTGTTAGTGAAGGCTTAACTGAGATACGTTGGTTTAACTTTATTCAGGCCTGGCTTTTTTGAAGAATAATAAGCCGGGGGGACATCACAATGATTTTTCTTAACTTCCCTATGAGGAAAAGCCTGTTATCGCAAGAGTTATTCAAGCACATTCAAATTTGGTGCTGATAAATGAACATGATAGTTAAATTTGGTTGAGGTGACTGCCACCATTTTAAGATCCTGGTGTCTACACCTTGGCCAAACAATTTTTTTAGATTCAAATGGTTAGGTTAAAACTTACCGAATGTCAAGTGTTCTTTGGATGGGCGACGTGTCCCTTTCATCCCCAAGAGAGTGCTCATCAGTGAAGCATGGTCTGGTTGATGACTGAAAAGAAAATAATTGATTTTTAAGATACATATTATGGTTAGCTCTGGTTAGCTCACTATCCAGAAGTCAACCTGGCATTCATTCCTTTGTATTTTTCACTATAAAATAACCGTTTGCTTGACATTCCTGCTTGTGTTGCACAGACAATTATAGTGTGTTAAAAAATGCAAAATCTCAATTTAATATATGATCAAAGTTATTAAGTTGTAAATATATAGATGATAGATTTAACTGTCTTACACTTGCATAACCTGACTGATTCAAGTTAATGGATGGACTGCTTGAGTGAATGGATGAACTGCTGGAACTGCTAGAGTGAATGGATGGACTGGATTGTCCTACAATGCTCAAATCCTTTTCAGCCCGCTGAAAAAAGAAAAAAGTGACATTAGTAGTAAAGAATCAGAAAATAGAAAACCCTGCTTGTTTCAACACTAACAAAACAAAAAATAGGAAACATAGGTTAAAAAAATGCGCTTGAGACAGTCTGGATTATTGAAAGAGAATTTGACTGGTATATCTTGAACTAAGGGAGCCCCTTCAAAACTTAAACTTCCTTGCCACGAAAAACATGGATTGGCAAAACAAACTACAACTTTGAAAAAGAAATTGCCAATGCAGCCCCGTATTATCATCATCACAACAGATTTAAAATAGAAATCGAAAGTTAAAGGCTGTTTAGAAAACTGGATTCCTGATTGGTTATCTGAATTCTTTCGAGGCAGCCTGGGGATGGCAAAATATTTCTTCACAGGCAGTTGGCAGATACATGTTTATTACATGCAAAGATTATTTAGCAGTGAAGCGAACCCAACGTGAAAATTTTGAAAAGCTTTGGAAAACCTAGACGTAAGCAACTCAAACCCTCCCAATATTTTTCATATGGCAAGTTTTAGTTTGGATGGCTCCCCTGAATAGTGAATTTTGAAAGAATGGAAAAAGGGTGTGATTGAAGTACTTTAATCAGATTAAATTTTGCGAGATTAAAATATGCAACCATAAAAATTCACGAAATTTTCATTGTATCTATATGTTGGAAAAATCTTTATATATTTAATTTTGCGAGCAAGCCTGAAATTGTAATTTTTTTTGGGAAAAGATTTAATTTTATGAATGAGTGATCCTAAATGTTTTAGCAAGATTTAATTTCTTGAAAATGGCAAAAATTTGCCAAGTCACAAAATTTTATCTTGTGAAAATTAATTTGATTTAAGTATAGTAGTCATCCATTTTTCTCCCCAAGAATAAGAAACCACTTTCACTTACCTTAACTTCTCCTCCCCTAATGATGGTCCACACCTTTGATTTGAGTTTAATATTTTGCATTGTTTTTTCGGGAAAGAACTCACTTAAACTGTCAAATACAAGTTCCTCAAAGTCAGAATCGTTTGCAAATCCATAATCTTAAAATAAACAAGGGAAGAACTTTCAGTTTTTTGTTTAAATAAAATCTTAACATCAAAACAAAATAACCAACAAAGATATTATTCTCCCAAAAAATTGTCCTCCGACTAAGGGGTCACTTCTCACAAATCGATTTTAAGTTCAAATAACGTCAATTGACGTTTTGAAAGCTGACCCACCCACCCACCACCCTAAACGTCACACTGCTAAAATCACTGAAAATCAATGTAAAGTTTGATCGGTCTACCATTTTGTTTATTATGGATCATTTTTAAAGGTTGGTCTCCACTTAAGCTGCTCTCTATCCTCTAACGAATCGTGCTCCGTCTGCGATCGATTCAGACTCGGGCGCCATTCCATCAAGAGCGCTAAAAAAAGGAACCGCCTGACTTTCTACTTTTTGGCGCAAAATTTTTCTCTGCCATTACGTAATCTTTTTCAAGGACCAATCAAAATGCTAATTGCCGACTTTTCATGTGCCTGCTTGCCGAGTGGAGACTGGCCTTTGGACTGTTCCAAACTTTCAATCGAAATGTGGGATTTTTGATCACGTGATAATAGGTGCGTGATCGCTTTCGTTTTTTCGAGCTGCGAGAAATTTTCAACTCGATATCGATAGACACAATAAAACCCTTGGCATGAAAAAGGCAAAATGGCGATTTGGAAAGGGTAAAGATTTTACTGAAAATCGATGTTTAGCAAAAGTTGAAATAACGTCACTGGCTGTTAACCCACCCACCCACAAACGTCAATAGACGTTATTTGAACTTAAAATGGATACTGCATTCAAAAATGCCACTCAGCTAGCATGCCTGCTTGAAGAGATCATCCAACTCAGTGGATCCAGCGGCTATAGCCATCATACTTTTGTTGTGGCAGAAAAAGTTAAAGATAGAAGGACATTCTTTGCTTGATTTGATGAAATATTTCAAAAAAAAGCTTCCTTTAAAAATATTTAAGTTACCTGTGAACTTTTTCCCAGCAGCAGGAGACAGATCTTGAATCTTTTCCAGGATTCCCATTTTTGATTAATCCAAAATCAGCTTTCCAGTGTACGCTGTGTGTGGTCTCGGTGTCTGGTGTGCGGTAATAGATTTTCAGACGAAAACGCGGGAAACTTATCAGACCGCGGGAAAAACGCGTCTTTGGCAGGAAAAAGCAAAGCAGATTTTTGTTTTTGCTGAACGGTACATAAAGAGTTGTTTATGTTTTCTTAATTCCTAAATTGACAAAATATATACAAATGCATCGAAATAAATATCTTTTTTGATTGAACTTTTTTATAAAAACCGATTTTATCATGTTCTCTTGATGTCTAATACCGAAATTATCTATTTTGTTTGTTAAAAAAGTTTAACAGCTATTAGCTATAACCCGAAACCATGGCAAAATCTAGATCAAAATGGTAGCGATCAAAATATGGAAAATACAGTGGCTGTGTTTCACTGTAAATGCTGTCCTTCTTTCAAATGTCTGACATTGAGGTTGTTGCTTCAACATATCAATGCTGTACATAGTAGACAAATCAATTTCAAGGTCCAATGTGGGGTTAATGGCTGCCCTTCTATTTTTACCAAGTATAACTCCCTGTATAAACACACATTGAAGCACCATGCAGATGTCTACAATGGTAACAACACCAACAATAATAGTGTGTTAAGTGTGAATGATGTAAATAGTAGTGATGGATCTTGTGCTGGAGAGTATGACATTCATGCAAGTGATCAGCAGAATGAAGCAAATGATTCATCTTCCAAAAACTCAGAAAATTATGCGAGTGAAGACCTAACTAGAGATGAAGTCACAAACACAATTGCAAACAATGATGTTTTCGAAGCCAACGATTCGGATAGAAGGGTGAGTATTTTCAACTTTTACAACAAAATCGTAGACCATAGATTTGTTTACTAATCCTTTTTCCTAAACAGTATAAGCTTGTTTATGTTCATTGCTGGAAATAAAGGTTTATTTTTAGCAAACAAGTGAACAGAGCGAGAGTCTATATATATTCTTTCTTTTTATTGTTCAGGATTACAATCATCCAGAATTTGATTCCAAACGAGCTGGTGCTTCATTCATATTAAAAATTAGAGAGCGAAACAAATTAACACAGGTTTGTGCACTTATTTTATCAGTAGATTTAAGCGCCGGTCACCAAATTGTCTCAAAACCGTACACAACATGGTACCGTAAGATGTTCTAATACCGACCCCTCTGCTCTAAATCCGAACGCTTTTGTGTGCAGCTGTGCAATAAGGTATTTTCTAATTTTGCTTATTTTCTCCTTTATCAACCACTCAGGCAACTGTTGACTCAATTGTAGACGGAACCGAGCTTCTCATGGAACAAATACTGATTTCAAAGAAGAGAGAAATTGAGAAAGTTTTGGAACAATGCACATCTAATTGCAAAGATGAAATTGCAAAAATCCTTGAAAATACAACCTCTCCATTTGAAGGACTTGAAACTAGAAATCTTCAAAATACCTATGCAAAAGAAAACTTTAACCACGTTGACTACAATGTAATTGCTCTAGGAAGAAAATTAATAACAAGGAAAAAAGGACATAAGCGTGTTTTGGATGAAAAGGAAGAAAGTTTTATTTACATTCCTCTACTTGAAAGCCTGAGGCAACTTCTTAGTAATAAACGTATCAGGGCACTTGTTTTAAGGAAACCAACCTTATCAAAGCCTGGAATTTACTACGACATTCATGATGGTGCTATTTACAGAAATGATGATTATTTCAAGAAACATCCAAATGCATTAATGTTGATAATTGATCATGATGAAGTTGAAGTTTGTAACCCATTGGGGTCCAAAAGAACTAAACACAAAATTGACTTATATTATTATTCAATTGCTAATTTGACCCCCAAGTTTCGCTCAAAGCATTGTTCAGTACGATTGTTAGCAATTGCTAATGCTAAACTGGTCAAAAAGTATGGAATAAACAAGATAATGGATCCTATTATCAATGATTTGTTGAAACTTTATGATGGTGTTCGCCTTATTTACGATACTGAGATATTGACTATACTTGGAAAGGTGATCCTTTGTGCAGGAGATACACTTGGTCAACAATATTTGGGTGGATTTAAAGAAGGTAATTCATTCCAATTTTTTTATTGAGAAATTGTTTTTTCTAGAGGGATTACACAACCTAAACATCACCTTTAATAAACTACACCCATGAACTTGCTGCATATTGTAGGGAATTGTGGTTTCCCTTGTTCAGTCCAAAATGACCCCAATTCAGCAAAACACTTTTATTTTATACTCACTTTAAAAAGCATGTAATTTGCTTCCTTTAAAAACAGGCTGAGGGGAAAACTTTGCTCAATGTCCAAAAATTTCTCGAATCTCTCCATTCACTCAATATGAAGTGTACAGTGTAACACTTTCAGTTTTTATTTTCACAGGTGTTGGAGGTGCATTTCAGAAGTGCAGAACATGTTATTGCCATTTCGAGGAAATGCAGACAGACTTTGAAGAGGAAGATTTTACCCTTCGGACAAAAACAAGATATGAGAAGGAATGCGATTGTATCGAAAGCAATACAGCGACCAGGAGTAGATTTAGCTTACTTTATGGTATAAATGAAAGGAGCCTATTGACTAAGTTACCAGGGTTCGATATAACTAAACAACTCCCTCAAGATATTATGCATACAATACTTGAAGGTACACTGCAGTATGAAGTAAGGGCTTATATTGCAACACTATATCAGTCAACGTAAACTGAAGTTAGATGAGTTAAATTCTTCGATTGAAAACCACTGTTATGGGTATAGTGAAACTGACACTAAACCAGGTCCACTAAAAGACACGGTTTTTTCTGGAAAAGAGAATTATAAATTAAAGTACAATGCTGCCCAAGCAAAAACTTTTCTACGTTAATTCCATTCTTTTTGTCAAACAGCGTTGATCAAACCGATAAATATTATTTATTCTTAATTCAACTAATGAGAATCGTCAACCTCCTGTTCGCACCAATGATAAAGTCTAAATCCATCGAACTTTTAAAGTTTTTGATAACAGATCATCTACATGAATTTACACAGCTTTTTCCAGATGTCAATATAATTCCCAAACAACATTACATGATCCACCTGCCAACAATGATATTGGATCTTGGGCCGTTGATAAGATCATCCTGCTTTGTCTTTGAATCTGCACATAACTACTTCAAACAACTAGCCACGAAACAGAATTTTAAGAACCTTGAGGTTTCACTAGCCTCTCGACACCAGTTCCTTGAATGTACCTTGTATGTAGCCCATCATTACAGAACCAAAAACAGGGTTGCGATCAACCTGCACCTTTAGGTGAAAAGTTCAAGGGTTAATGCTGTTAAGCCCATCATTACAGCACCAAAAACAGGGTTGCGATCAACCTGCACCTTTAGGTGAAAAGTTCACAGACAATATGGTCGCCAGTCATCCTATATTACTCAAACAACTGCAGACACCTATCCCATGTTTAAAATGTGGTCACTTGAATGTAAATGGTCTTTTCCACAAACTCGAAGATGTGAGAATTCTTTTAAGAGAAAGTAAATTTGACTTATTTGCAATCACAGAGACTCACTTAAACGAAACTGAGCATGATGATGATGATCTAAAAATTGACAATTATCTCTTCTATCGGAGAGACAGAAAAGCTAAAAACAGTTGGGGTGGTGTCCTCGTCTATTACAAAAGAGACCTTGTGGTAGATGAAATTGAAGTTGATACAAAGATCGAGTCGATTTGGATAGAAGGAACTATTAACTCTCAAAAATACCTTCTGGGTTGTATTTATCGCCCTCCCAAAATGAAAAAGTTTCTTCAAAGTTTTACACTAATTCTGAACCGTTTTAACCATCGATCAAATATATTTCTTCTTGGTGACTTCAACATTGACATGTCCGAAGATAACAATAAACTAACGAAAGACTTTAACCAAGTTCTTGCTGAACATTCTTTGACGAACGTTATAATGAAATTTACTCGAATCACCGCAACCTCAAAGACACTTATTGATCTGGCCATTACATCGAACCCAGATAAAGTTTTGAAAAAAGGAACATATGCAATGGGGCTTTCTGATCATGACCTCATTTATTTCTTATTGAATCTACGGCGTATAAGTTCACCACCGAAATTGATTTCTGTTAGAAATTACAAGGACATTGATAACGCGAAACTTAACAAGGACCTGGAAACCTGTCCATGGCATATTATTTTTATGTTTGACGACCCAGATGACTCGTTATGGTGTTGGGAACATCTTTTTAAAAACGTCCTCTCCTCTCACATTACAACTAGGAAAGTGAGAGTTCGAAACAACAATCAACCCTGGATGAATGGGGATGTACGTAAAGCTATAAATGACCGCTTTCAAAACTATTAAATAAAGCAAGACAAACCCCACGAAATTCCAAAGAATGGAAGGACTACAAAAGAGCCAAAAACAAATGCACCAACTTGATAAGAACCACTAAAGTAAATTACTGGAGAGAGAAATTTGTGACATGCGAGTCCTCAAAATCATTCTGGTCGCTTGTAAAAAAAAATTCAAAGGGAAATCAAATAGCCGACACATTGGTCCCTTAAAAAATGAAAATGATACCATTGTTACTGATGACACTGATAAAGCAAAAACAATGAATAAATTTTTTGCTAATATTGGAAAACAACTTGCGACACCTCCACAGACTGACGAATATGGATCTTTGAACTCGTACATTTATCGAGTGACCCCTACTATATCTACAATCCAATTCTCAAAAGAACTTCTTCAAAAATCGTTCAAAGCTGCTGTAAAAATTGGTAAAGCCGGGGGTCCTGATAACATCACCGCTAAGGACCTATCTTTGAACCCGAAAGCCTCAGTTGAGGGTCTACAGTACGTTGTCAAATGTAGTTTATCGTCTGGTACTTTTCCAACTCAATGGAAAACTTCTAAAGTATCTGCAGTCTTCAAGAAAGGCTCTAAATCGGATTGTTCAAATTACAGGCCGATATCATTACTCTCAATCCCAAGTAAAATTGTTGAACATCTTGTCTGCTCACAATTAACTGACCATCTCAGAGAGCGTTGTCTCGAATCCGAACACCAGTGGGGCTTTAGACCAAATCGATCGACCATCAGTTAGCCGACGACTCAACAGCGTACACATCAGATCCACATAGCGATATTGTCATCAAAAACCTTCAAAGAAGTGCCCATCAACTTGAATCGTTTGCCAAGAAAAACTCGTTAACCATCCACCCTGACAAATGCAAAGTTATGCTTATGTCTAAAAATCGCTTTGTTGGTCCTCTTCAAAATATAACTATTTGTCATGAAAATGTTGAGATAATAAACTCAACAAAATGTCTTGGAGTTACAATCGATGACGAATTGAAATGGGATGTTCATGCTCAAAAAATTACTAAAATGTTTGGTGTTAAAGTCAAGAAGCTATACCAAATGAGAGGGATGCCAAAGTCTACCCTTTCAACCATCTATTTTCAAGGAATATTACCATCCGTCCTGTATGCTATTTTGATTTGGGGAAATTGTTCCGATGCTTTACTATCAAGCATTGAAAAAGTTCATATAAGAGCTGCCCGCTTCATTCAGCGGATAAAGAAATCAGTCCCAGATATCTATGTTCTGTCACAGGCCAAATGGAAGGAAAATTATTTATTATTATAAGAAGAGCATTGCGTGTAAAGTGTACAAAATATACAACGGTCTCAGCTCACCACTTTTATCGGAACTTATCAGCAAATCAAATACACGTGGAAATAGAAAATCTTCAAAAATTGACCAGGTAAAATTCACCTTTGTTGATTATAAACGATCATTTATGTACAGAGCAGCTATTGTTTGGAATAACATTCCCAGCTCAATACGAGAAATAAAAACTTACAAAGCTTTTACAAAAGCCTTGAATAAATCTGATTGTTTGGATAAAATTAATTTTAATATGACGGGTCGCGCACTATTATATAAAGATTATGTTTATTACTAAATTACATTTACTGAATATATATTTTTTTTCTTAGCAAATTTTTAGCTTATTATTACCTAGAGTTTATTTATGTACTTTTATATATGTATATTTCTCTTAAATTCTCCTGAGTCTCAATCCTAATCAACTCTTTATTCCTATACAAAAACTCCTAGATTCAACTAACTTTTAGCTTGATTCAACCAACTTTTAGCTTGATTCACAAGATTTTACTTTTTCGTTTTTTAGCCAGTAGGTCCACATCAGTTTTTTACTGCCAATATGTACAGAATTGTGTATAATTGTATATAGTTTTGTATATAGAACCTGACCTGCTTTACCAAATAAATTAATAATAATAATAATAATACCAATTTTGGAGATGGTTCTGAGGACCCAAACGCACATCCGCTTTTTTCTACAGAACGAAAACTAGGCGTTTTGAAAAGATTTACTCCTGAGCAAGTAACAAATCTTCGACTTTTTTTTTATCTACAGTCATTACTACCAGATACAGATCTTAATACAGTATCCAATGTGTCATGGATTGTTCTTCATGGTACAAGATATGCTATCAAAGGAATTATTATAGTTGGTGTTTCAGAGAGAGTACCAATATTTGGAGAAATACAAAACATTTGGATTCTACATGACTTAGTATACTTTGAAGTGGCTCTTTTCAACACATCATACTTCGACTATTATGTTCAAGCATATAAAATTGACGACTTTGAATGTAAAAAATCGTTTATTTCAACGTACGAACGACTCGTCGATTATCATGTTTACCATAAAGAACAATTGCACCAAAACTGGTATGTGCCAATCAAATATGACTTAAACGATATAATGGAAGAGTATGAAAAAGACAATTTATTATTGAAACTATGAAGTACTATTTGTACTCTTTTGTGCCTTATTGTAGGGGGAGGGGGTTAAGCAGGGGGTTGTCACTCCGAAAAAATTAACAAAATAGGGGGGTGTGTGATCATAATAAAGTGAAAAACGTGTGTTTTTTTGTAATTTTCCCTAGGAAAATGAAGGTTTTTGGGGTAAAAGGTCATAAAATGAGGGGGTCACAATAAAGTGATATACCCCTACAATTAGGCACAAAAGAGTACTTTATTTATCTTAATGTCTTGATATTTTATCAGATCCTTTACACTGTAGTTAAGTGAAGCAGATTTTATGAATTGTTTTAAGCCCATATATGATAATATGGATTGATATTTTGCTCAAAAGAAACTGTGGTCATCGATGACGTCACAGTGTCAAACCCTAATAGTATTTTTCTTTTGATAAAGCTGTAAGGATTTTTATGGTGTTCCAATGCAAAATAACTTTTGGTGTTTGAAAGGAAAAATATTTGTTCTTGTATTATTTATCGTTAGCGGGTGGGATAAAAAGACGTATTAGGAAAAAAAACCTTGTCAAAATCTGAACTGGTTCCTGAGTTCCGGCGGTACCCGCGATTGTTTAAATTTTTCTTAAGTGATTTATAAAAGTTTTACCAAACAGAATAATTCTGGGCTAGATCTTAGGATGTTTATTCTGAGAAAGTAATTGATGACCTATCCATAAATTTCTCAAAATAAACTTCTGAATTCTAGCCTGAATTACTTTCCCTCTTGTAGCTGCTTATTTCTCAAAGTGAGAAAATGAATTCTTAGGATAAGAAAAATATTTCTTAATATAAGAAAAAACTTTCTGTCCAAGAATTGTGGTTTTTACAGTGTAGCTTGTTTTCAATAAAACATCGAGTAACGATAATGTAATGTAATGATAAAGAAAGTCAAAATGCTGCGAATGCCCTAGAAATTTTTGAACGAAGGAAACGTCATCGACAGAAAAAGTCCGACAAATAGCCGTCTTACGCATACTCTCAGGAACCTAATAGCCAGGGGGTTTGGAAAAAGTCTCAAAACTTAATAAGGGGAGGGGGTTGGAATAAAAAAGGCCTGAGTGGAAAAATTTTGAAAAAATAAGGAGCATGCCCCCGGATATTAGGTACCCGAGAGTAGAAATTGAAATATCTTGAAGATTACCAATTTAAAATGCGGCCAAGTTGTTTTTTTGATTCTTAATAACGACAGTCTAAGTGTCTAATATGGTCGAAATAAAGTGGGTATAGAAAACACCAATTTTTGTTGGCGAATTATTGTTCACCAAAAAAATTTGAGTCAAGGTTGATAATAAGAAATTGGAAGATTTCCAATAGATGATATTGGAAGTTTATCGTAGAAAGAAAAAGGACAAATCCATTGTTATAGTTATTAGCCGAATCGTAATCGAATTGATAACATGCGATGTTCATAAAAAAGAAAATCTTGGGGAGCAGATAAACCGCGCATCCATAAGATATCTAGAATACAATATCTACTCATTTGAATACTAAATACAACTACAGTAATAAATAGCCTAAATAACAGTGGACCAGTATAATATTTCGGGGACGAACATTCTTTAATAGCAAATTCAGAACCCATAACAGTTCAACACAGACAACAGTGTAGGTAGGAGCAACAAAAACTTGAATTATTGAAAAACAATCAAATATCTGAAAATTCCCTGTAAATTTTGTTTAAGTAATAGACAACTTTTATTTCACCAGTAAAAATGACGAGTCACTCCTGACCCGCTTTAACAATGTCCATTTTCTGCTAAGAAAATTCAGCTTTTTTTACATTCCAGATGTGCACGAAAAACTGCACGTAGAAATTAAAGTGCGTTTGTGACATCAGTTTTGCTGATTGTTTAACACATTGCATAAAAGCATTAAATTGTTCACATATTGAGGTATTAAATGCATTCATTCCAACGAGCCATTCACACCGGAAGCACGAGCCACATTTGTGCGAAAAACCATTAAAAATATCATGGAAAAATCTAGAGCAGCAAAAGTACCCTGACTCACGGTTCCGTGCGTACTCATCAAAGCTGCAGGCAAAATCATACAAAATAATATGAGGGGCCTTAGGCTTGAACATGTATAGGGATGCGGCAGGGTCTTTGCGTCCTTCTGACGAGGGTATCATATGATATCCAAAGCAATGTCCATGCAGTGGGCAAAACCATAAAAACAAATATGTTATTCCACGGCGACTCACTTCCGGGAACCTTTTGTTACATTGAACATCAGCTTCTTCGTCGTCGTCAGCACCTTTCTTCTTCTCTTTGTCGATTGGAAAAGAGCGCATTTTACAAAGTTGCTGACCATGTTCTGTGAAATAGTAGGCCCAACCATCTCGTGGTGGATTGTATGTACCTGGGATGAGATCTGGGTTTTCTCATGGCACGTGTTGGTCATGAATAGCTTTCTCGGAAAGACAGCAAAAGTCAATCAATTTAAAAACACCATCAGATGGAGCGCCGTTATGTTCAATCGAAGAACGGAGGAGTGTTGAGATCTTTATGTTAAAGTGTTCCATATCGCTTATATAATTCCATAGGTCATCCTCAGAAAGATTTTTGTTGATGACAGCCGTGGTAACTCTAATAGACTCGTCTAAAATAGCATGTGGAAACATTGCAGCAATCGACGAATCGTGCGATATTTGCTTCAACACATCTCGATACGGACGTGTAAGTTCCGGCTTCAGCTCAACTGAGATTGCCTCGTAGACGAATGATTGAACTTCTTCCGGGACGACCAGTTCAATATCTAATTGAATGTAGTCGTCATCAGTTGAAGCAAGTTTTCGGAGAGCTTTCCGAGTATATTGGTCACGGATGACGCAACGGTCCAATCTCCTCGAACGCTGCTCCGGGAACGAAGATACAGGTGTCTCTATCGGCTTGATTGCAACGTTTTTGAAACACGTACCAATTTTCGTTCCATCACAGGCTAGTACCTAAACAAAAAGTCATAGATAAAAGTAAACTTATTTGTAGGTGCTTTTGTTTTATCCTTCTATACAGCTAAATAAGTAATGTAAAAAAGTAAAGCTTGTGATATCTTGACTTATAGTCAACCTTCATAGTTCCCAAGCTCGTGAAATCTTAGCATAGTCTAGTCCTATTGTCAAGAGAAATTATGTACCTTCAGATAATCACCACAAGATTTGCAGCCGACACGGAAATCGAGTTGCATTGACGAGGCCCATCCAAAAAAACACTCTATGAACGTTTGGACAGACATGAATGGGATACGCGACGATGCCCTTTCGTATTTTTCATTCATTTTTGCCACAAACCCACTGAAGGTCTCCTTCGAGTGAAGTACACTTTCTACGTACTTCCAACCTGTATTGATAAAAGAAAACATAATGTTATATTCTTAAAATAAAGTCAGGGGGAAATAAGGTTTGAATATAAGATTATTTGAATGAGTATTGTAATGTGAAAGGAAAAAAGCTATACCGTACCAATTTCATAACCAGCACATGTTGCTCGTGAAGAGCGATAAATGTCATCGTGTACACCGTCCCACGTTTCAACAGCCCCGCACTCACGGCAATGAAATTGTTTCACTATAATCTCTATAGCGTGAAGACTCGAATAAAGCGTTGACGTTCTTGTTGTGAAATGGTTCCATTTTTTCTAATAAAATATAATTCATCTTTCTGAAAAGAATCGCACTTATCAATTTCTCATAGCAGGGAGATACAAAAGAGATATTGAGAAAGCCAAATGTTTTTTGTTCATAAACAATATACAAAAATTAAAGCCTTTTTTTCGAGTGTATGGATGTCGAGAAAAATTTAAAAAAGAGATTTTTGCTCGAAAACACCTACATTACACTTAATACACATTTGGTTCGGTGAAGAAATCTCAACAGTTTCTCGGACAAACATCGTCATCATTCTCATTTTGAAATTGACCTTTAATGTGTCGGAACAGCTTTCGAAAAGTACTTTCAATTTGCTCGGCGAATCATTATTGAACGACCATAATCCCGTTTCGATGTCGAAGACTTTCTCCCACTGTAAAAAAGAGATGATAAGTTAAGTCAACAGGGCATGGATTCGGTAATATCCAAAAATAGCTAGGTGGAGCGGATGGAGAATCGCTGGGATTTCATTTACCTTTTCGGCTGGTAATATCATCATCATCGTCATAGTCACCATCATCCTCGTCACTGTCGTCAGCCAACTCGGTTTCTGGAAGAGAGTCTCTTAGGAGCTCTAGATGGCAGCAGATCTTTTTTGATTGCAGGGATATCATTTTCCTAGGTTTACCGTACCGTGTTTGACATCTTCCAGAATGGCATTTGATTGTTTTTCTATTAAAGGCGTTGGTGCCAATAGTGACAAAGGAACAGGTTCCATCCGATCCACGGATCGAATAACGATTAATTCCTGTTGTTGAGGGGAGCATCACAATGGGGTATTGGACCAGCTTCTTTTCATTCTCAATTTTCTCAAAATTGATGAAATTCGATGATGTTTGATTATAAATGTCTTTCATCAATCGAGAGTTACAGCATGTCGAAGAAACACCCCTTGTGAACGGGCCAAGCGGGATCGAAGAAACGTTACAAGAACATTGTATCCGAACGGAGGTTTGTAAAATAGTCATTTCCACGTGAACGGAATCGTTTTTCTTAAAAAAATAAATAATTGAAATTTTTCTTATGAATCAGTTCCCTATATTTGATGCTGAATCTTTTTTATTTTTTCGAATAGTTTGCATTCAATATGATAACTAAAATTTTAATAGAAAAAGACAAAGTAGAAAAATAGAAAAAGGTGAAAATTAAAATGTCAATTTACTAAATCTAATTCTTGCGTTTGTTCTTCAGGAAAACAACAACAATACCTAAAATAGTATTAAGCAATATATTTGCATTAAAAAGGAACTTGCATCCACTTTTTCCAAATATTAGATATATGATAGCTAATCTTTTATCTACACAACCAATTCTTAAAAATAACAAGTCCATAAGATTTAACTTTTTTGGCCTTAAAAAGTTCTTTCAAAGCTTGCGAATTTTTCCAACATTTTAACAGATTAACAGATGAGAATAATAAACCACCCTCATCCAAAGCAAAAAGATATCCACCATTAGTCAGAAAAATTAATGAGTAGATACTAAGCAATGTATGGACACTTAGACACACCTTGTGTGCTCTCGCCTTTTTCGTTGACTTTCTCCATATACTTCAAATCTTTCTTTATAACAAGACAAAACAGTCCAACCAGTTGACAATTCTTGCCGTCCATATAGTTGTTATAATTTTTGACTACATAACACCTCTGTGACCATTTTCAAGCAATCTGGGTACAAAGTAGGTTAAATAAAGGAATATATGAAAACAGTTGAAAATGAAAAAATAATTAACATATTCAGCTGCTATGTTACTCATCAATGAACAAACACAAGGATGAGCTGAAGATAGTCCTGCCAGTTAATCGGTCAGTCAATCAGTCAAACGTCATTTAAGTATTGTCCAGTTAACAGTACCATGAAAAAAATTAACAGTCAATTAAAATATGTAAATTATTAAATCTAAGAATAGTTTGTATAGAAATAAAGCAACTTAAAATTTAAGACACTTCAATTTTAAACAGAGTTATTGGCAAGTAAACAAGCTTATGGTTAAATGTTAATCTTTTTTATGAGTAAACATTTACAATTACTTTTTTTACGTTTATAAAGATGTCTTCTTTTTTTTCGATTTCAACATCCTTTTCAGTGAAGCTGTTGATGGAGGTGCGAATTGAACATGAAAACACTTCATTCAATATAATATGTTGGCTTTTTTTCTATAAAATCCTTTGAACAATCCTTTTTCAAAAAAGAAGCAGCCAGTGTTATCATTTGGAAGTTGTAGCACCAGGTAGTAGCATAAGGATTCCACAGTCTCACTAATCGCTAGCTTGAGAAGATTTTCCTCCAAATTACTAATAGGATTTCCAGAAATCAATACTTTGGTATTAGTGTGGTCGTGTTACAAAAATACAACTTTTATTCTCTTATATACATTTTGTAAATACATGTATAACAAAATATTTATAGTAGGAATAAAAAAATTAAAAACATTATAAATAAATTATAAATTTTATATTCATGTAAATATCAATAAGTGATAGATGATTCCATCAAAGAGTGCTCGATGATCAGGACCAGAGCTTCGTATAGTGTACAAGAAAAAACAAAATTTGAATTATAGAACTTCAAGTTTCATCTTTTACGAATTGTCAGCTATCAAATGAAAAATGACAAATGCTATGTTGAAAAATTGATCGTAAGAAAAAAAAATTTTAATTGAAATGAATCCCTAGGGTCATAAAATATACAAATACAAATTCTCTACAGACGTTCTATATGCGTGAAGGTCAATCTTTAGACTTATAATTTGCTAATAAAAATTTATTTTGATGACGGCATTTAGAAACCAGTTCAGTTCTTTTGTTTAGGAGTTCTTTTTGACGAGGGTAATTCAAAATTTCGTATTTTTCATAAAAACATAAATTGCAAGATTTGGACACGTTGTTGTATGATTTTATCTCTTTAACGATCGACCATTTAAAATTGGGAGTTTTTCCAGCGGATATTAGGTCCCATACATCCCATAAGTTGAAAGTGTTGTGCTATTTTTGTATTTTTCGTTACGAGTTTTGGCAATATGTTCATTGATTCTGGTTTTAATTTGACGTTCAGTTAAACCGATGTAAGCTTTTGTGGGTGTTTTGTGCTGTGATGATACATTTGTAGACAACGGAAGATTTTCTACAATCTCCTTGTAGTGGGCATTCATCTTTGTTTCGGCAGTTGCATGGGTTTTGGTGTTTTTTGGTTGAAGTTAGACTTTTGTTGTGACCTTTTATTATCCTTCCCATGTTCGGCGTGCAGCTATAACTGACCTTTACATTATTTCGGTTGAATAGTTTACGCAAGTTCTCGCCTTCGGAGAAATTTTTATCAATTAGTTGTAAGAACATTTTGGCGATATTTGAAGATACGTCTTTGTTGAAAGGTGGGTTAAACCAAATGATGTTTCTGCGACGTTTACGTTTTGTTTGATTTGGTTTTTTGGAATATTCTAATGTAGGATTTTTGTAGCCACTTTGTTTTAAGGCTTCGGTATATTCGTGTTTGCTTTCGTTGAAGACAGTGCTGTTGGAAGAATTGTTTGATAATCTTTGGTTTATGGAAATTGGTAACTGTTTGATAATTTGTTGTGGGTGATTAGATGAGGTGTTTGTGTACATTAGGTTGTTGTTTGGTTTCTTGTATGGGCGGTAGGTGTTAGTTTTCAAGTTCATTGCTATATCAAGAAAGTCGACTTCGAAAAGGCCAAGGTCAATCTCAATTTGGAAACCACATTCTTTGAAAATGTTGAAAATGTCTTGTCTAAGTTTTTCTTTAAGTCTGCCGCTTCTCGTACGGTAAACGCTAAGTCCGTCGTCTCGGTACAATCCAATGTTTGTTTTACCAAGTCTTTTGGAAAGGTTATCGAGAATGTAAAGTCTGATAAGCTCGCATATCTCGGCTCCATCAAAGCTTCCCATTGTGACGTCAAAACATGATTGCGTTTTGCTTTTCTTCCATGCAGTTTCGTGCGTGTTCACAAAATTGTATTTTAAGCTCTCCCTCTTTTTTCTTTGTCATTACGATTAATTTATACGTTGTAACTACCTTTTGTAATAAGCCTGTGTGATGGAGAACGTTCTTATATTTTAGCGATAACACACACAAACTTTTCTACTCAATCGCATGTTCAAACTCGATACTTTAATTAGGGACACCCTGTACATGTAAAAAAAGGTAAACAAAAAGATATTCGTACTGGGAAATATAGCCTTTATATAATGATAATAAAAATATAATATATAATAAAAATCGAAAAAAACGACAAACGTTAATTAGGGACCTGGGAGTAAGTAACAAAAGAAATTTACACGACAGAATACGGCTTTTCATAAATTATTGCGTAATATTTGAAAACGAGGCTAGCGATGTTCCACGGAATCATAACAAACGAAAATGGCGGACAACAAGCAAGGAAGCAGTGAGATATCTAATGAAAAACCAAAAAGAAAACACAAACAATCACTTGGAAGACAATGTGCAGCTTATGGATGTAATAATAGAACATTTAAAGAAGAAGGGGGGAAAGAGTCACATCAAATATATCGTTTTTTACGTTCCCTGACAGTGCAAACAGAGTCAAATACTGGTGCTCTCGTATCAAACGTGCAAATGGAAAAGACAACTTCAAAGTAACCAAAACAACGGTACTGTGTGAAAAACATTTCAGACCAGAAGATATCTATCGTCCTCCAGGAGGTACAAAGAAGAGACTTTCAAATAAAGAGACTGTTATCCCTTATTTTACTGAGGATGAAGCTTTAGATGCGAGCTCATCAACAAACACGACAAATTCAAAAAAGCGAAAGCCACCAACTTCAAGAGCATCCCCACAAAAAAAGTGTAGAGAAACCCAAGAACCTTTTCCTGCTTTTCCTGAACCACAACAGGATCCAGTCCCAGAACCAGAAATGGAAGAATCAATCGATTGGAAGGCAAAATACCATGAACTTTTAGAGGAACACAATTTATTGAAACAACAGTTAAAATCGAGTCAGTCTTTGAAACGTCGGTTTATTGACCACGTTATGGGAAGTGACAAAATGTGTAAACACTATACCGCCTTTCCAACGGTGGAGATTCTTAAATCAGTGTTTTTCTCACTTAACTCTGGCCACATGGGAGAGAGCATTATTCTGTACAATAACCAAGCTGTCAAAGGCTTATCAGCAGCTGGTAGACCACGTACTTTATCTGCTTTTGAAAGTTTTCTTTTAACCGTTGTTCGCCTTAGAAGGAACTTTGATGTTGAACATTTGAGCTTCTTGTTTGACATCTCAGAGGGATCAGTCAGCAATACTGTGATTACGTGGATAAATTTTATGTATTCGCAATTCAGTTCAATCTGTATCTGGCCAACGAGGGCCCAAGTTGATGCCACAATGCCAAAATCTTGTAAAGAAAAATTCCCTAAAACAAGGGTTATTATTGATGGTGTTGAATTTAAAGTGGCAGTACCCTCTTCACTGATTAACCACAAAATGATGTGGTCTGACTATAAAAGTCACACAACAGTTAAAGTGCTCGTAGGGATTGCTCCAGGAGGAGGATTCACGTTTATTTCATCTGCATTTCCTGGGAGTATTTCAGATAAGAACATTGTGATAAAAAGTGGACTACTGTACCCAGAACTATGGGAAAAAGGGGATGCAATAATGGCTGACCGGGGGTTTACTATTGATGACTACTTAAAGCCCATTGGAGTTGATTTAATTATACCTTCTTTTTGGAAGGGACGTGAACAGTTGGACGCAGAAGAAGTGGTTCGAACTCAACAAATTGCTAGCGAGAGAATTCATGTTGAGCGAATGATTCAAAGGTTAAAATGTTTTCACATCTTTGATCGGGTTATCCCTGTGAACATGTTGAGATCTTTGAATCAAATGATATCTGTTTGTGGTTTTTCGTGTAATTTTCAAGAACCTATTTTGAAAAGTTTATAAAGATTTTTACAAATTTTTCCTATATCTTAGATATGGATTACTTTTTTAGAAAAGAAAGAGATATTTTAAGCTACTATGTTAAAAAGCAAATCTACTGTGAAAACTTATAACACTAGAAGGCTGCTTTCATCACCTCAAAATAATGCTGAAATGTAAATAAAGAATGATTTTGCAAATTTCCTATCCTTTTTAAACTTGTAAATCACATGAATTATTTCATTATTTCACTCTTTGAGAGACATATTTCTTGGTATGAGAGGGTCTGTCATTTTTTAACTAGGTTTATATTTATTATATTTTAATTTTGACATTTTTTCCACTGTATAACTAGTTATTTTTCATGTATCATTTTTTTTATTATTGTATATATTAGTGCTCATTATACCAGTCAACTGAGGTCCTGGAAATATATTGTTACTTATAATTTGTATTCAAGTTGTCTCTCTTTACTTGCTGGGTCTAAATTAATGATTTAAAAATAAGCTACCATTTTCAATCGAATTTTTGCCAAAATTTCACTTTCAAATTGGTTTTTCCAAAAAGGCTTCTTCCAGGAAAAAAAAGTTCATCGTTTTATAAATTTGGTTTGACCCTATGGATCTAATAAACCTCAAACATTTTAACATAATAACACAGAATTCGAAAGACTTTCTTCACTTTTAAAGGTTTTTTCATTAGAATGGGAGCATACCGTAGTCTCTTGGAGGAACTGGAGAGTAAGAATCTTGATTCAATGTCAACTTTCTTAAAATACTAAAATAGTCCTGAAGTAAATACCTTCCCTAGTGGAATTAAAAATACAAAGTTTTGCAAAAGTTACAAAAAAAAAATACTAGATTACTCCTTATATAGTAAACCTTACGCTATTTTCTTACTTTTAAAAGTCAGAATATAAAAAGAGAACCTTTTCCAGAAGAAGTAGAGAGAGATCCCAACACTTTTGTTTAAAACACCAGGATAAAGCTCAAAGTTTTATCATGTATACATAAAAGGAAAATGATTTTAGGACTGTTTGATTTTACTTTCAAGCCCAAAAGACAAAAAAACCTGTAAAAAAATAAATAAAAATAATAAATAATATCTATGAATCTACAATTTGAGGCAACATATATGTAAAATAAAAATCTAAAATTTTTTTTTGTAATACTTCCCAGTACAGGGGATCAAATTTCACCCTGTCAATAATCAGTCCTTGAGATGTATATAAAACAAAGTCACACCAAGTCTGACAAGTAAGTTCCAATTGCATCTGCACTTGGTTATAGTAAGAATGTTCCTTACTAATTCGGAAAATACCGTCTTTATCTTTTATCACCATGGGGTTTGGCGAAATTACACATATTGCTTTTGGGTCAATATCTTTGTACTGGTCAGAACATTTTACTTCCAAAATCCCCATTTCACCATCACAAGTGACTTTACCATCAGGTGTTGCACCTAGAATGTAATTGGTCTCATCCAATACTAAGCCAGAAGCCTCGACGTTGATTTTGAAACCAGAAAGTTTCATATAAGTTTCATAATGTCTTATGGCTATCGGTTCATAAAATTTCCCGTAGTCCATCTTAAGTTTTACAATTTTGTTCACTTCCTTTGGATGGACAAAATTTTTAGCCAGAGTTGTCAAACCTCTGGGGGTTTTCGGTGCATTTCTCCCTGTAAGGCGATTGCACAACGACGCTGTAAAACGATTTTTTCGATATTCGAACCATTTGGGATTACTGGCTTGCTCTCTGGTATCCTCTTCGATTGATTCACTCTCTCTCGCACTGATCTTTAAATTTTCCAAAAGAGTTATTTTCTTTATTTCAATAATATGTATGTCCTCTTCATAACGTGCCATTTTGTTATTTATTTCTTTAAAAGGAAATGTTGGGTAGTAAAAATTTGGCTCACAGTCAACAGGTTCACGTTCAGTGCTACAATACACCTTAAAATTAGGTGGCATCAACGGGCACTAGTAACTCAACATTGATCCTGATGGTGCATCACCAAAGGTCGTTTTGCGGTAATATTCCGGGCTGGCATTAATCAGTTTTGGACCAGGAATGTCGATTATTCCACCTAATAGGTTAGAGAGGACTGCAAGATTTGGTGGACATGCAGCAGGGTGTTTTCGAGATTCGTACAGAGATGAAGTTATCCCTTTTGATTCTTTGGATGGTCCTGGCTCCTCCTTGTCATCCTTATTGACAGATCTCTTACGCTTTAAGCATGGCGGTGATTTAAATGTCAGTTCACTAAGTGGCATGCGATTAATATTTTCCTCATGTTTCCTCATTTGGACCTGGTTCCAAGCACAGCGTTGCGAAGTGCAAGCTTTCTCCTCAGGGATTATGGTGCGGCGATCAATAACCCATTTCAAAATTGTTTTCATTAATGCATAGCTATGTGAACATGTCCCAGCTTTTCCAGCAACACAGGCACAACTAGCAAAATTTTTATCTCCCCATCTGTTTTTGACAGAGCGACAACAGCCCAGCGACAGTCTTTTTTCAAGCTAGCGCCAATTATAGTTTTTACACAAAATAAATCCTCGTCTGACTTGGAAAATGTAGAGGGTAAGTCAATGAACCTCTCCTCTGAAAATTGTGTTCCTCTAATGAAATGTTTTTTGATTGCTGTCGATTTTTGACAAAATAGTTTGGTGATTTTTTCATTATACGCCTTGATATTGTCAACCGTAAAATTTGGCATACCATCAAGAGATTTGGACCATCCATCCATATTTGTTTCAGCTGCGTTTAGCTTTTGATCAGCAAGTATAGACGGTGTAGATGGTAAAGTTTTAACCTTCCAAATGGGGCTCAATATCACTCCCATCGAATCTGCTTTCTTTCTGATCCATTTTTTGTCCGTTGTTGGATCTATAATTATGCCATGCGTATTGTTTTCAAAATAATCCAAAACTCTGACTTGAGCACTTTTTAATGTTTCGATGTTGTGGAGTTTGTCACCACGATAGAGCAGCCACCTTTTTAAATGTTCAACCTTGTATTTTGATAATACTGACATGTCAACGTGAACGTGTGGATCGTCAATATCTACTTCAGTCAACTTGATAGACTCAGCATCTGTAGAGAAAAGAGAGAAAAGTAGTGTTAGGGTTATGTACATCAGTCAAACAAACCTTACCCTGAGAAAAGAATCAGATCATAACATCAGAATCAGAGATCATTCAGACCAGAGTCCAGAAGAGGGGCTTTGCACTCAGCTAAAGGAGCACTTGCAGACAGAAGAAGGTAAGCTGACTGAAGTAGTGAAGCTCATGCATAGTCTAGATTCAGTTATATTTAAATTGACTCACCAACGATTTTGAGTTCTTCAAAATCTTCAGTTTCCAGCTCATAATCCTCTGGCTGCTGGTTCTCTATGTCCAATGTGCTATGAGCCATTGTTGAGTTTTGGTTTATGTTGTTATAAAAATAACAGTTGTATATGTTGTTATAAAAATAACAGTTGTATAGTTGTTGTAAAAATAACAGTTGTGAGCAATGATTTGATGATAACAGTTTGAATTTCAGACAAGATACTTCGAGTCAGTCAGCCAGTTTTCCTTGTGTTTATGTACTGAAACCGCCATTTTTAAAAATCGGAACATCGCTAGCCTCGCTTTCAAGTATTACGCAATAATTTATGAAAAGCCGTATTGGTAGAAAATTACCTTTTTCGTGATGGCTGTCCTTATATGCTCATACAGACATTTTATTTTCCAAACGCTGTAAACTACTTATCATCAACACTTGAAAAAAAGAACAAGATAAGAAACACAAAAATTGAGAAATAAATTAATTAGAGTCTTCAAATCACAATCGCCGTCTAAATTTGGCCTCTTGGCTCGTTTATCATCTCTTTCCACTTGATTGACGGCTTCAAGAGCCGCGTTCCACATTGCAATTGGGTCACGCTTTGGATAATTGTGTTTCAGCAGTCCTAAAAAAGAATAAATAACAAAAGGTTATTATTACATGTTTTGAGATGATCATCTGTTGATTCTTCTGCCACCGAATTGTGTGAAAATTTAGCACGCTCTCCGTTATGTAGCCTTAGCGCAGAGAAGGGCTGTGTTTGGAACTCAAGAGTTGATTGAATGTATCGAAAATTTATTGACAAGAGCTCAAACTGAAAAGTAAAATAGTAACAAAACTAATTCTTTGAAATGAAATTGAGAATCTAGGCTAGACCTATTGACATGCGAAAAACTGATTGAAAATATGAAAATAGATACTATGCTTTGAATAATGAATTTAGAAAAACTAAACTTAAATAATATGTGAGTTGAAAATAAACGTCCTAAGACCTGGATAAAAGGCACACGAAGACCAAAAGAAAAAGGCAAAAACGAAAAACAAGAAACAAAAACCTACCAGCTGGCCAAAAGTGAATGCTGGAAAGATGCTACTACAAAAACATGGCCCAATGGAAACAAGATGAGACTCGAAGCCAAATCAAAACATGACTTGAATCTTGAAAATTTATCACACATACTCATAACTGATGTGCAAAAAAGAAAACGCAGGTCTTTTTTATCAAACAATAATTAATAACTAGTTAAATTGATATTACTATGAAAATGTCATTTGAGAATTCGTACATAATTACTTTAAAATTAGAGACCAAAGAAAATTATAAATACTAAATAACGCGGGAAACAAAAGCTGAAGCGAGAATGCACAAGAGACACTGAACAAATGAAACAAATGACACTGCAAAACAAAAGAATGCGCTAACACAACAAAGTCGCTGTCAAACAAAATGACACTGAAAGATAAATACTTGAAAATTGAAATAAATATTTTTGTTTATTATCTAAAATCTTTCGTTAACTTTACATCCATTCACTGAATTTTTCCAAGGTTCATTTAAAATGGAATAAAAAAAATCTTCCAAAGTACACAACCTATGACCAATGACCAAAGCTCACTGATATGCTTATTTTTTCACCGATTCCCCAGGTCTCAGTATGTTTATAAACGTTATGCTTATAAAAAGAAAAACATAGTTTTTTTTTTAATTTCATGACTAACTGCGAGGCTCTGTACACTTGCTAAAGATTGCTACACAAGTTTTCTACCGTCTTTGACATACAATTAAATTTTAAAAGTGTTATGTTTTAGGACGCTCTAAATTTTGGAATTCTCCAAGTCAAATTTCAGTAGGATTGAATTCCTACAATTTGGGACGATTCTTCAACCGAATGTGTTATACGATCCTTTATTATGCAAAATTTTAGAGATTTTATCAAGATTGAGAAGATCTTCTAAGTTCGTACTTTACAATATGTTTTCCCTTTTGCAATCTTGGAAAATATTTTTGTAAAAGCCATATTAGATCCTATATTATCTAAGATCTCAGGTTTTCTTGGCAGGTTGTTTGCAAGATTTTCTAAGATCTTATCTTATGAAATCTTGTTTTCTCTTGGAAAATATTCTTGTATTATCTTGTAAGATCCTATATTATCCAAGATCTTAGATTTTCTTGGCAAGATCTTGGTACGAACTTGCAAGATCTGACATATCCTACCAGATTGTGCAAGATCTTGACAAGAATTTTGACCAGAGATGTCATTTCCTCTTAACAATTTCAACAAAATCTTACTTTCGTTGTTCATCAAGAAGTTTTGGTTAGAATCAACCAAGGTTGCATCACGAACTTGATCGAATATAAGCATTTCAAAAAACGCTTTAGCTATTTGGAAAAGAAAAACTCGAAGTTTCAAAAATGCATGGGAAATGATCCTTCCTAATAACACACTATCTTCTTCAGGAAGACTCGAAGGTACCGATTCAAACATACCAGAACTGTTCATTTTAGAAATTTCAGCATAAAAAGATGAATAAACATCTCTTGTTACCCCTTCCCCATCTCCGGATTCACTTTTGTAACGTATTACCAACTTGTTTTTCAAGCGCTTGGTCTTCCCGATAAATCTCAAATAATGACTCAACGATATCATACCTGAATATGAGAAAAGCATTGCAACTAGGTTTAGTGAAAATGGACGGAAACCTTGCTTCGAATTAGATGGTTATTTGAACCCAAAACCCTTTTCTTGGAGGGACAGACGTTAGGTAACCTTCTCTCAACTGGACAGATTTCCGTCTACAGACAGAAAAGTTGGCATATGGGAAATTGATTTTGATGAACAAGCTGGATGCTGATTGGACCTATCTGATAAAAGTAAATGGAAACATACTGAATGAAAAATCAGACTCGGCCATACTTTAGGCACTGCAAACACGCATCTTTGTGCAAATAATAAGAGGAAACTAATGAATAATTCTCGAGAAATTGCAAAAAAAAGTTTTTCTGGGATATTTCCTTCATTTTCGACTGAAAAACATTTTTTTAAGATCAGGCTTGATCACATTTCGGGCTTTGTAATTTTGCATCAGTGTGAAATTTCAAGAAAAAATGTCAAGTACAGAACGAGAAATTCAAGAAAAAAACATTTTCCAGGTTTTTCCAGCAATAATAGGCTGTTCCAGTGATTTTTAGAACGTTTTTAGACCAGAAAATAATTTAACAAAGTTTAGACATGTCAAAAAACAAAATGTCTTTATCGTTAATATTGATTACTTCGACACTGGGATCCTCATCAGCTACTTCAACACCACTATTTTCTTCAGTACCTTGGACTTCTTCGACTTCTTCTTTGTTATCAAAGACTTCTTTTTCTTCTTCAAGGACTTGAATTTCGTCATCTTCAATGGCTTGAACTGAAGGACCTTCATCTTGTACTGAATGGATAATTTGGGTTTCTATATCTTCTGGAAATGGATAGTCCACATGTTCCATTTCTAATACCTTGTGGGAAAACTGATTGGCTGGTGTCTCGGGCCAAATCACTTTCCTGAGAAACATTAGCTTGAAAAATAATGGTGTATCATTCATGATTCCCACCCAATCATATACTTGTTGAGTTTTGGCAGACGTAGGAAACAATCTTCGTCTTGTTCCATGCTCAGTCCTCACACCCAATCTGAATGCATCATCAATTAACTCAGGGTCAGGTTAAGGTTCGTGTCTCTTTTGTCTCTTCTCCAAATAAAGTTTTCTTGAATCATTTTCATTGCTTTGAGTTATTTCATTTTCCTCTTCTCTTGAACCCAAAACAGAGTTTGCACGAGCAGCATCAATCGCCAATGATTCTTTATAAGCTGCAT
This sequence comes from Clytia hemisphaerica, assembly GCF_902728285.1. NCBI lineage: Eukaryota > Metazoa > Cnidaria > Hydrozoa > Leptothecata > Clytiidae > Clytia > Clytia hemisphaerica. The sequence goes on from NW_027103984.1 coordinate 31,368, forward strand.
CAATACTTTCTCGCAGGTTATTTCCTTCTTCTGACATTCCTATGAGACCTCCAGATGACGGTTGATTTTTAGTGTAGTTTGACATCCCAGTTAGACCAGAAGCTGAAGACTGATCCATTGCATCCTCTGATGAAGTCTTCTTTGCAGATCGGGATGGAAAATGTTTCCAGAAATCTTCATCACTTTCTGATTCTGATGGCAAATTGTTCACATAATCAATGAAACGCTTTTGGTTTTGATATGACATATAACTTCAATTTTGGTAAAAAACTTTCATTAATGTATTCAATAATAGTCTGGTTGGTATTTTCAATTATTTCGCCATTATTCAAACCATTGTTGAAATTCATTTTCTCTGCTTGTCCTTTCGCTGACTTCCCTCTTTAAAAAAAGATGTTTTTTTGCTTTTAAAAGGAGGTCCCTCATTGTTGCAGTTTCAGACATTGTAATTTTTCTAATACCACCCTTAGTTCCTCTTACTGAGATGTATTTCTTCTTTTTATTACAATAGTACCACCAACCCATTTGAACTGCTTTAGATTTTGACTTTGATTTAAGCATTCTTGATTTTCCAGCATCTTTGATAGATTGAGAAAGTTCTTGACTTGACTTATCGATATCGGGAATACAAAAAGTCTTCAGATTAATGATGTGGCCCCGGGGGGGGGGGCACTTAGGCAAAAATAGGTACGGGGACGTGCCGCTGGTCAGGGTACCTTTTTCAGTGTTGCAGAATTACTGACAGGGTATCTAAAATTGCAAAATCCTGATCTGACAGGGGCGCAATTTCATGATGTGTGTCTGACAGGGTCTGTTTTTGCCGTTTTTGCATGCAGAATTATTTTGCAAATCGCTTTTTTGCAAATACTTATCGCACGGCCAACACAGGCGCTTTGCTGCTGTTGTCTCGCTTATCTAATACTCCGATGGCGGATTGGCGGCTGCCCACGCTAAAGCTCTAAAGGAGCGGTCCAATTGAAAATTTTCCCGACCTTCAGAGCTTTAGCGTGTCGGATGAAAATTTCACCATCTGGGTGCCAGATAATTGTCTCGCACCACATGCCCGCCATTGCGCCCTCTTAAAGGGATCGAGGCTAATTTCAAAGATACCTCTATTGAACTATTTAGAATAAATGTTCAGCTGAATAGTGGTACTAACAACATTGTTTCCAGATTTTGATTCAGATTTTTTATTTCAACTGTTATGTTTTGTTTCTTCCCATATCCTTGAGACATTCCGCTGTAGACTTAGAACAGCTGTAGAACAGAACAATACTCTCGACTCTTCTGTATTAGTCTCATTGACATCCTCTCGTCCTCTTTGTAAAAGCGTCGTTTTAAAGCTTATACTTGCAAAATAGTTCTTTCAAACCTAGACTTCATCAGTTCTGATTTTGAGAACCTTACCGTAGGATCACATAAGATTCCGATTCCTGCTATAACATTCCACTTGCCACTTGAAAATAGATGATAGTTAGTTCCGACTAGTTGAAAACAATGAAACAAGTTGGCCGATTATAAAAATAATCAAAACATTACTTCTTTTTTGCGTTTTATGATTTGCCAGCTTGGATTAATTCACTTTTTCTTCCGGTATGCCAGGAAAAACGCCCGTAATGCTAGAGCGGGAAGCGGAATCTTATGTGATCCTACGGTAATCCTGGAAACGGATATCTGAAATTTATCTACGTTCATTATTACGTTTTTTGAAACTTTAGCGTTTATTTGTTCTTGTACATCTATAATATTGTATGACCTATGAAGTCTTCCACAAAATGTGTTTCAAAGCTAGAAAGGTCATAAGTAGAGAGTGATGATTTTGAATAATATTAAAGATATCTTTACTTTGTAATTTCATAACTCTCGTCGTCGATTCTTTTGGTCGATTTTCCAGGTATTGAGGTTTAATATTTATGCAATACTGTAGTTTCTTAGCCTGGAAATGTTGATATCACGTTATACTTTACGAAAAACGCGAAAAACGTGTATAAAGAGTAGGTTTTTAACATAGAATCTGACAGGGTAGGTTTTTCAGGGTAGAATCTGACAGGGTAGGTTTTTCAAGGTAGAATCTGACAGGGTAGGTTTTTCATCTAATTTTTCTTCTGACAGGGTCTATTTTTCGTCAAATTTCATTTCTGACAGGATCGACTTTTGAAACTCCAGCGGCACGTCGTCAAGGTCAGTGCCCCCCCCCCCGGATGTGGCCTTGTTTTGTAAGTCCTAGTTCGTTTAATTTTTTGTTGGATGCAGCCCAAATAGCTTCTTTGTCCATCTATTGAAAAGAGTATAAAAGGTTTAAACTAAACAAAATTAAGATTAAGTAACATCTAAGTCTTCCTTTCCTTCTAGGGTTCCCATCATTTAAAAGTATTTTCCCTAGATTTTCCCGATGGAAAGAGGGACTTAATATTTTCACCTTGATGGGGGGATTAATGCAAATGGGAGATTTCAGGAAATTTTGTGAGAAGTGGGGGAAGAAAATATTCTGGCTTATGCAAAAATGTTTTAAGCAAAATGTTGCTGACTTTTTTTTTGCGTTTTCTTAGATCTTAAAATTCATATATCTCGTGTCTCGTGGTAAAAACATTGATATCAAACATATAATTTTCTGAAATTACCAGTGGGGTTGAAAGTCTTGAAAGTCTAAAATGTGATAGAAAATTGCTGATGTAAGCAGAATATCGTGAAAATTTTTGATTTTTGGACTTTAAAATGGTGCAACTCAACACTAGATGGCAAACAAACAAATCACCCCATTTTTGCATTCTCTCTTTAAGCTCCATATTTTGGGCCCAACAGATTGGTGGTTTATTGACTTTGATAAATTGACTTGTAAAGAGGGAAGCCTTGATGGACAATGAACCCCCCCCCCCCCCAGACCCCCATTTTTTAATAATTTGTATCCTCTAACCAGTTTGTGAACTATTCTAAAAAACAATGGTTTACAGTCTGGTGAAAGGTGGCTTAAGGCATTTAGGAAAAAAATTGAGAAGACACAATTTATTTCAAATAATATTGTTATATTGTGATTTTCTTGGCTTTTTCCACTAAAGTAGCTTTTTCCAAGTTTTCCTGCTTTTTCCAGAAATAATTTTTCCTCAGCTTCCAATCAAGTCTCTCTAAAGGTGGCATAGCCCAACAGTGTGTACCTTATGGTCTACCCTGAAAAAGAAATACAGACCAGATTGAATATAAAGAATTGAGAAGTGAGGACCTAGGTTAAATATAAATCCTATGGTTGTATCATGATATGATACAAATTCTCCGATACTCGGAGCAACAAGCACACCCTCGCCTTGATTGACAGCAAAGACTGAAATGAGGCAATTTTGACAAATGAAGACATCATACTGTATAATTCAAGATTGACATTGCGAATGTAGTTTTTGTAATTTTTTAAAATCTGACTGAAGACTGCCTGGAACGGCACAAAACTCCAAGTATCGGAAAATAAATTTGTCTCTATTCTTGACTGATGTTTAAAGAAATATGTTGTTGCACCTACCTAGGAGGTCCTTAAGGGCTCTGACGAGTCGAAAAATTGATTTAAGTATTTGAACATAAAAGTTATGTTTTAGGTTCTTTAACACTTTTGACAAAGAATTAACTTTATAAATTGCTTTTTAATCAAATCCCTTAAGAGTGATTAAGAATTTAATTGCAAAAATACACCCCTCAATAGACCTGTATCATTGTTTTTATGCTGTAGTACATAATTATTCAATATGGCTGCCTCTTTAAAAAAGGTCTATAACCCGGTATAGTTTAAAAGCTCACCGGGGTGGCTAAGAAAATAACAGGATTTCACCAGGGTAGATTTTTGACTGAATAAAGTCGCCGGGTTGGAAAATTTGAGGTAAATTTTCACCGGGGTACAGTTTTTTTATATAAAGACCAGTAAAATCTTTTGATGCTATGACTACTATTTTTATTTTAAGCCTCGAATTGTTCTAATGCTATCCCTGCTTGTGATACTAAAACCGGCTTGCTGACAGATTTGGCATTTGTACATCGTCAGCCCAAGTATGCGTCGAACGTGTTATGAATTCCATCATCAACAATTTGAAAGGCCTCATCAAGTGGCCCACACAGGACGAGGCAAAGGAAATAATGAAGTCTTTTGGTGTGAGGGGTTTGCCGAAAGTTATTGGAGCAGTCGACGGCACGCATGTATCGATAAAGAAGCCAATAGAATCCTGACATGTGTCCCAATGGATCCTACATTTTAGGCGATTGCGCTTACCCCTTCCACAACCCTCTTGACACCATATAAAGATTTGGGTGGTTTCACTGGTGTACAGAGGCGCTATAACTACGTCGTGTCATCGACAAGAGTGGTAATTGAACGCGCGTTTGGTCTGTTAAAGGGAAAGAAGCATTGAAGATTGAAGCACATTGAAATGGAAAAGATCACTAACATCAACAAAATCATTTACACATGCGCAATCCTACATAATTTTTGTATATTTTCAAAAGAGGATAATTCTTTTGTTGAAATTGAGGAGGACGAGGAAGACGAAGATGACAAAAGAATTCATGTTGTTGCGGCAGGGGCTACGATTGAAGACTATAAGGCATACCGTGACAAAATAGCAGAAGATTTATATTTTGAGTATTAGTTTTTGAGTATTAGTTGCCTTATAAACAAGTTTTTTCATTTAACAATAAACTTTAATTGAAATTTAAGTGAATTATGTATATACAATATTTCTTAACGTAAACGGATATATTATTGAAAAAAGAAAATTAATATTTAGTGTAGACAATAAGCAATTAAAATCAATTGTTGTTTCTCAGTTCAACTAAAATATCTCGTAGAATGTCATTTTTTTCTTGGGCTAGTGCCTCCAACCTATTCTCCTGGCGTCTCTCTCTCTCTTCTTCTTTCTTTTCTTCTTTCTTGGCCCAATCGTCCATTCAAGACATTAAATTTTGCGTACTTGTCTGGACTGATGAGGTGTACTTTCTCTTTTTCTTTGGCTGTTCCACTACTGATTTCTCGGCAATAGCTTCAGCTTCCGGAACGGTTACATCATCATCGTAATCATTAAGATCATCATCCACGTTACCAACCAGGTCATGAGGGTCAACATTGGGTTTTGTTCCAAGGATTCGGTTCAATTCTTCATAGTATTTACATGTTATTCTAGCGGCGCCTGACTTCTTCCGGTTGTTTGTGATCACGCTTAAAGAGAAAGATTTCGGTTGTCATATTAGAAGTAAAGTATCTACATACACTTTCGTCAACAACTGTTGCACTGAATACACTTATGCGGGATCCTTCCGTAGGGCAGGTAAAAAAGATATTTTAAGCAAGTGTCTGCCCTTTTATGTGTCTGTGTATGCTTATAAACGTTATGCTTATAGAAAAGAACAAACATGTAGATGTAGTTAAAATAATATAAATATTTTACTTGTTATATGCTTTACTCATTGCACGCCATTTGTATTTGCACTGGACGGCAGTGGGTACTGGATTTCCAGGTTTTATTGTTGACTTAATTTTTTTTTGTATCATGTCCCAGACCTGCTTTTTTTTGTATCGCCCAGAATGAAATTGCGGATAGAATTCTTGATACAAGTTGATGAAGTTCAGCGTTAACGACCTGTCGCTCCATGACTTGAACTCTCCAAGGTCATGTTCCTCTTCAAATTCAATTTCGGATTCAGCAGCGGAATCAGAGTCTTCGCTTTCGGTGGTCGATGGATGAGATTCTTTGATGGTTTTCGGCTTTTTGATTGACGGAGCGGGTTTTGATTGGGTTGAAGTGGATGGTGTTAGTGTATTAGGTGTTGTATGTTGTGTCTTGTGCGTCATAGAAATAGTAGAAAAATTTGGAGCGTATCGTTTTGGTGGTGAAGTACATTTTTGCTTTCGGTTTGGTCGGTTTTTTCATTTCCTTGTCGAGAATGATTTTAGCCTGAAAATAAATAATAGAAAATAGAAAAAATAAATACAGGTTTTTTTGCAAGAATATAAATCACAATATTTATCTCAAACTCACCCTGGAAATATTCTTATAGAAGTCTACTAGCCGTCACCCGGCGTCGCACCCGCCGAGTAGAGTGTTGTTGAACACATCAAAAGCCATTTGGATGGTGGGGGAGGGTAAAAATTGTATATTTTAAGCCCAAAGAACGAAATATTACCACTTTTCACTGATCAAAACTCGGAAAACCGCATATTTCATGTAAAGGGTAAAGAAAAAAGTTAGATACAGTACTCGCCTTACTTAGAGATTTTTGCATCGATTTGATCATCTCTGTGTTTGTTTCTTCTTTTTGTGTTTTTCTCTTTGTTGTTTTTCTTTTCTTTTCTTGTTGTTGTTTTTCGCTGGATTGTTGTTGTTTTTGTTTATAGTTTTCCACAATGTAATTCGGAACATTGATACGAATTCCAAGGTTTTCAGCATCTTCATTATTTATTGTGGACAAATCAGATAATCGTTGAAAACACTCCATATTGTTGTCGCTTGACTGACTGTAAAAATTTATTTCTTTACTTTCGATTTGTTGTTTTGGTTTTGACGCCCCATCTTTTGTTTTGATTACATCATAGCGACGGACATAATACATGCGAACTTTTCTATAATTATGCATTCGATTATTGCCGCCATTTACAATAACATTCTTCCACTTTTGACCCAGAATGTAGAAACAAATGCGAATTTCTTTTTGCTTGGAAAAGCTTGGAAAACTTCCACTTTTAACACAAAGAACACAAAATACCAATGTAAATTGAGGTGGTAAAAATGTAAGGTGATGAAACAAATGGACCCAAGGTTGCAATGACTAATATATGAAAATGTCGAAATTAACAAACTAAAATTTATTTTTTTTCAATAAATAATCGCAAATACAAAAAAATATCTTTGCTAGCGAATACGTGCACTCTTAGGTTCCCAATAAACGGGCCCCCCCCGCTTGATAATTTTTCGAAAACTTTCCAACCCCCCCCCCCGGACCCTATTAGGACCCCCCCGTTTATTTATCTCTAAGAATATTTTCAGCTGTCAAAGAGAAGGAAGGCCCTTTATTTTGCTCTAAATAGCCTGATTTTAGCCTATTTTTACCTTATTTTTGGATTTCAGAAGTACAATTTCCAACCCCCCCGGCAATTAGGCCCCCCCCCCGTTTATTAAAATCTAGAAAATTTTCCAACCCCCCTTTTATTCGAACCCCCCGTTTATTTGGAACCTAAGAGTATCAAACGACCCATTCAATTTTTCAACAGTTTTCAGTAAAATTTCATAAATAAAACCCAAACGCTTTAAAGTCTAGTACATTGAATATGCGTAAAATCTCATATAAACAATCTTAAATGTGTTCCTAGGGTTATGACAGTTATGATGGAAAGCTCTTCAAGTTTAAAAAGTAATCCCAAAATTGCAACACAAATTTATTTTTCTTTGTTAATATCATTTCTTTTTCACTTTATTAGTTTTCTTCTTAATTATTGTTCTGTTTAAAATGTAAGAAGTTTAAGAAGTATTTATTTAGAAAAAAAATAATACATTGAATAAGAAATGAAACTGTCAAATAAATATGGATTTGTGTTACAATTTTGCAATTACTTTTTAAACTTGAACCAACATAACCCTATTGGAACACATTTAAGATTATTTATATGAGAATATTTTACATATATTCAATGTACTAGACTTTAAAGTGTTTGGGTTTTATTTATGTAATTTCACTGAAAACTGTTGAAAAATTGAATGGGTCGTTTTTGATACACATATTCGCTAGGGGCGATAAGCATTTCCCTTTTTTGACCGGGGCGACCTAAAGCATGATATTTGACCGGGCCTCAACTATCAATTTCTAAAATTTGACCGGGTTCAAATGTTTGATTATTTTTTGACCAGGGTTACCAATTTTCCACCGGGGACAAAATTTGGCCTGTTTTTAGGCATTTTTTTCACCGGGCTACTCACCAGGGTGGATCTGACCGTGCCACCGACTCAGGGGTGTAAAAATGACGTTATGAACTTTAAAAAGACGTTAATAATATGTTGCATCGCCTTCTTCTATATAAAGTGCTAAGTTTTAATGGGTAATTAAGCTTTTTGTTTCGAAGTTTTTTCAAACTGTCCGCAAAGAATTGAACTGTTTTAAAATTTTCGGAAACATTTTCTAAATATTAATGCATCAAAAGTTATGGCCATTTTTCACAGATAATCGTGCTGTGTAGATGGGGCCTTAAATCGCGTTTTTTTCTTCGGGCGGCAAGAGAGCGAAAATTTTTATCTATTTTGCCAATTTTCGTGGCGGAAAATCCTTTTTTTTTCGAACTCACATGATCACAAACCTTTTCGTTTCCGACAGGTCAACTTCTAGAGCTGAAGACTCAAAAAACAGAAGTCAGAAAGACCTATTCAATTAAAAGTTATGGAAGTTTTTATGAAATAAGGTTGTTTTGTCTCGTAGAAGTATGCTTCATGGATTTCATGATGGCATTTTAATGGACAGCTCCCCAGGAATGGTTTTTAATGCACCAGAAAGACGAAAGAAAAAGCTAACTACAGGTGAAAATTGTATGTTATTGTCATTTTTTTCTGTAGAGTTATAGATCTTCAAAGATGATGCACTTTCAAAGCAGATCGGATAATATTTCAATATATTCTAAAAGATATTTGTGTTTGAATAAGCTAGATTAAGTATTGTGAAAGTATCCAAAAAATCCAATTTGCATATATGAACTGAAATACTAATTTAGTAGTCAAACCCCTTATTAGTTGAATCATGAAGTTTTTCATTACATCAGCGCCAATATCGCCAATAGCATGTCGTTCAGTAATTGACGGTAATAGACATACTAAAGAGACATGAAGAGCGCGTGTTTTCTCCTTCAAATTTTCAGTGTTATTATCATAATTGAATACCTCTGACATACTTGGAGTGAGTTATATTGGATCGCGCAAAGTTACCTTCATTTTTTACACTTTCATTTTACCTTCATTCTTATCCACGGATTGCTGATAGTCACCCCGGAATGAGACTCGTTGGGCTCGAGAGTCTCTTAGGGGCACTCATACCCAGTGACTAAACATAGGGCTGCACAGCAGCCCTTTTAGGGGCACCGGTAGGGTTGAGGGTTCCACCTATTTATAGAGAATTGCCAGTTCGGTATAATATGTTATGAATTGCGTGATTTTGCTGTGCGTCGATGGCTCAAAACGGATAAGACGTTGGTTTCCGAATCAGAAGGTCTTTCTTTGATGGTTTGAACCCTGCACGGTGCGTTGATGTGATTGGTTAAAATATGATACAGTATGAAAACTTAGTCAGATTGAGAAACTAAGTCTCAGAAAGTCAGACAGTCAGAAAAGAGAAAGACAGGATCAGAGATAGGAAAAAGTGAAGGTAACTTTGGGCGATCCAATATAACTTCTTCCGGCATACTTAGAAATTATTGGAAGATTTAACTCTTAACTCTAATGATGTGTGATTGACACAAACAAAAAATTGAACTAAAAGAACTAGTAAAAATAAAAATACTATCAAAAACTAGAAAACTGTGAAGACTGGCTTTGAACGTAACATTTATTTTATTCCATGTCATTCTTCTGATACCTTTCTCCTCTTTATTTCAGGGCGAAATGAAACAGATTTTGGATATACACGAGAATAGTGATCACTAAGCATTGATCCAAGTCGAGCTGTACTTTTCTTCATTCCTACATAGTTTTGCTTGCTCTTATTGAAGATGTTGTGGATTGACTCAATGCCTTGCTCGCCATATATCCCAAAGGATGATCTCCATTTTCTCATAAAGTTGATGGCATGATCCTCAAGTAAGTGTAACTTTGGTGTTACCGTCTCACTTGGGAACTTAGCCCGGTAAAAGGACATCAATTCATTGATATCGTGCTCTATGAATAATGAAAGGAATAGGAATAAAAGTTAGGAATAGAATCCCTTTTTTTTATTCGGAAAGCCTAGGTAAGAGGTAACAATCTCAAATGTACCAGTCAAAGTTTGTTATCGTAGCTATAAGTTCACTCCATGAAGAGTGATGGGAAAGAAACAACTTTATACTGCAAAAGGACTTTATTAAAAAGATATCTTACCACAAGAAGAACTTAAATAATTTGTCTCTTTTTGTAGATATTAAAAAATTGAAATATTAAGTCATTCTTAAGTCAAACAAGCTTCACCTAGAATGTCAGTTTCGTCTGGGTCTATTCCCTCTGCGCGATTCAAAACAGTATGACAAGCAGCATACAAGTCAAATAATGTCTTGAAAGTCTTGCAAACTTGGATGCTATCCATATGCACTTGCGAACCTGCAAGGTTATTCCTCCAAACATACTTGGGTAGAGTCTGAACCAACATTCTAATGTTTTCTCCCTAAAATTGATTTAAATGTTACTTGATTTAAACTGTTTAACAGTTGTTATGCGCAGATATGTAATTTTTGCGCAGATATGTAATTTTTGCGCATATATGTAATTATTTTGCGCAGACATGTAATTTCTGCGCAAATATGTAATTATTTTGCGCAACTATGTAATTTTGAGCTGCGCAGATATGTAATTAAATTTCTGCGCAGATATGTAAAACACGACCTTTTGGACTGAAAAACTGACTCGATTTTAACATTAATTTTTCAAAGTATTTAATGGCATTGTTCTTGGACTATGACAGACATTTGGCGATTGTTGTTTTTCTTATAAGCATCATCTTTATAAGAAACAAGTCAATATCTTTTTATCAAAGTGATATTGGCTTTCGGCGATTGGTTCTATCAAAGCAACTAGGGGACAGTGCTAAATGACTTATAAGCATCAACTTTATAAGAACACAATTCATAACTCTTAAACCAATAGATATTAGCTTTTGGCGTTTGGTTCTCTAATACAAACATAGGATAGTGCTGAAGCTAGAAAATTTTTTTTCTTATAAGCATTGACTTTATAAGAGAACATATTCATAACTCTTAAACCAATAGATATTAGCTTTTGGCGTTTGGTTCTTTCAAAGCAAATATAGGATTGTGCTTAAGCTAGAAAAATGTATTTTTCTTATAAGCATCAACTTTATAAGAACACAATTCATAACTCTTAAACCAACAGATATTAGCCTTTGGCGTTTGGTTCTTTCAAAGCATACATAGGATTGTGCTTAAGCTAAAAAATGTATTTTTCTTATAAGCATCAACTTTATAAGAACACAATTCATAACTCTTAAACCAATAGATATTAGCTTTTGGCGTTTGGTTCTTTCAAAGCAAATATAGGATTGTGCTTAAGCTGGAAAAATGTATTTTTCTTATAAGCATCAACTTTAAAAGAACACAATTCATAACTCTTAAACCAATGATTATTAGCTTTCGGCGATCGGTTGTATAAGCAACGAGGGGACTGTGCTAAATCAGGAAATTTTTGTTTTTCTTATAAGCATCAACTTGATAAGAACACAATTCATAATTCTCCAAACAATAGATATTAGCTTTCGGTGATCGGTCTTTCAAAGCAAACATAGGATTGTGCCTGAAAAGGAAACATTTATTTTTCTTATAAGCATCAACTTGATAAGAACACAATTCATAACAAACCAATGATTATTAGCTTTCGGTGATCGGTCTTTCAAAGCAAATATAGGATTGTGCCTAAAAGAGAAACATTTATTTTTCTTATAAGCAACATTTTATAAGAACACAATTCATAACTTTTAAACAATATTTGTTAGCTATTGTTTGATAAATCAAATCTCAATATTTTGCCTTGGTTTAATTTATAGGGGGAAAATAAAAAAGGCATGTAATTTTTTTAAATATCTTTAACAATCAGTGTCAAAATATTCCTGAAATATATAACATTCTTCAGAATTTAAGTTCGAGCGAGAATCACACCTTCAATAACCCCACTCTATTTCATTGGATAATTCATTCAAATATAATGACTGTGTCGTAGAACCATGAAAAGGAAAAGGAAGTTTTTTTATCATAAATTAGTCCATGTTTTGGTAGAGACAACCAATAGAATTTTACTTTATCTCACTGTAATGTAAAGAAATGCAATCCATATCTACAAAATCAATAAAGTTTACATAGATGCGAGATCTCGAGTCGAGGTTTTATCGAAGATCTCATTATGTTGTACTTTTTTATTAGGTTGTACTGAATCTTTTGCTTTCCTTGCTAGATGGGTTCGCATCTTTTAAAAGAATTTGGATACTCTTTTTTTTTTAGGTTTCAGCCTAAAGATATTCTTAACATGTTCTCCCTTGTTAACTTTGTAATAACTACCGTATTTTTTCAAATAAACGCCCTGGACGTCTTTAATTTAATTTTAAGACTTTCAGGAGGGGTGTTTATTCGAGGTTATATACCATTCTACCAAGAGTTATTTGATTCTCATAAAGTAGTTGCTTATGGGAAGAATTACTATCCTCATAATATTATACGACTTTCCTTGTTTACTTTGTAAGAACTAATTACCGAAGGGTAAATTACCGTCTATCAGGAGTTTTTGCTTTGATTCTTATAAAGTAGTTGCTTATAAGAAAAATAAATATGCTTATCTTATGCGCCGTTCCTTGTTTACTTTGTAAGAATTAATTACCGAAGGGTATATCACCGTCTATCAAGAATTATTGATTTGATTCTTATAAAGTATATGCTTATAAGAAAGATGATAATGCTCATATTATGCGCCATCCCTTATTTACTTTGTAAGAACTAATTACCGAAGGGTAAATGACCGTCTATCAAGAGTTATTGCTTTGATTCTTATAAAGTAGTTGCTTATAAGAAAAATAAATATGCTTATCTTATGCGCCGTTCCTTGTTTACTTTGTAAGAACTAATTACCGAAGGGTATATCACCGTCCATCAAGAATTATTGATTTGATTCTCATAAAGTATATGCTTATAAGAAAAATGATAATGCTCATATTATGCGCCATCCCTTATTTACTTTGTAAGAACTAATTACCGAAGGGTAAATGACCGTCTATCAAGAGTTATTGCTTTGATTCTTATAAAGTAGTTGCTTATAAGAAAAATAAATATGCACATATTGTGCGCCGTTCCTTATTTGCTTTGTAAAACCCAATAACCGAAGGGTAAATGACCGTCTATCAAGAGTTATTGCTTTGATTCTTATAAAGTAGTTGCTTATAAGAAAAATAAATATACACATATTATGCGTCATCCCTTATTTACTTTGTAAAAACTAACAAACGAAGGGTATATCACAGTCTTTCAAGAGTTATTGATTTGATTCTTATAAAGTATATGCTTATAAGAAAAATAAATATGGTCATATTATGTGCCGTCCCTTGTTTACTTTGTAAGAACTAATTACCGAAAGGTATATGGTCGTCTATCAAGAGTTATTGCTTTGATTCTTATAAAGTAGTTTCTTATAAGAAAAATAAATATGCACATATTATGTGCCATCCCTTATTTACTTTGTAAAAACTAACAACCGAAGGGTATATCACAGTCTATCAAGAGTTATTGATTTGAGTCTTATAAAGTACATGCTTTTAAGAAAAATGAATATGCTTATATTATGTGCCGTTCCTTGTTTACTTTGTAAAAACTAATTTCCGAAAGGTATATGGCCGTCTATCAAGAGTTATTGCTTTGATTCTTATAAAGATGATGCTTACAAGAAAAATAGTCATATCCATTTTAGGCGCTATTCCATGTTTGCTTTGAAAGAACCAATCACCGAAAGTTAAAACTTACTGGTTGAATAGTTTTGTATTTGATAGATATTAGCTAAAATACCTAAGTCTTAAAAAAGGTAAAAGTAATGGTAAAATCTATCAAGGGGGTACCATTGATTTTAAAGATCGTGTTTTACATATCTGCGCAGAAATTTAATTACATATCTGCGCAGAAATTTAATTACATAGTTGCACAAAATAATAACATATTTGCGCAGAAATTACATATCTGCGCAAAATAATTACATATATGCGCAGAAATTACATATCTGCGCAAAAATTACATATCTGCGCAAAAATTACATATCTGCGCACAACAACAGTCAAGATCTGATGATTTTTCCAGGGGAATATGCTTGATTGAAATTTAGATAAATAGGCCATGAGAAACTATGTGTAAAACAAAATACCTTTAGAAGCTTATTCACATGGTTGCCAATAAAAGATTTTCCGTGATAGGCCTGTCGTTCTACATTGACTGATTTCAACATATCATCCAAAGCTTTGGTACATTTCCCCTTCTTTAGCTGTTCTTCAATTGGCTTTAATTTCATGTATTCTCTGATCTCTGATTGCTGAAATAGGAAAATAAAGCTGAAAATAGCAATCTCAATCCAAACATATTTTCAATCTCAATTTTTAAAATCTTGTAAACCTGTCCTGGCCCCTGAAATAGAAAAAACTACCTTTTCTAGGATTTGCTCTTGGTTATGCTCGAGCTGAGGTTTAAAAGCTTTATATATTTCTTCTTCTATTGTAGGGTCAGTGCTAACTTGGTGAGCAATGGCTGCTTCAATGATATCGATAATATCATGATGGCGATTTATTTCATCTTCAAGGTCAAAGATCTTCTGGTGAGTGGAAATAATACTCTCATCACATTCTCCTTTTGCAACTGCCATTTTAAGGTCAATCAACTAAAGTCTGTCCAGATATAATTGGCAGTGGAAACAAGAATGCCTGTAACTTTTGGTAGTCAAATATAATTATGGAAATTTTTTTTGCTTGTTTTAGAGAATCAAAAGCGCTATATTTGAATGTATTTTTGGTTGAAAAATTCGCGATTTTTAGCGGTTTAATTTGCGATTGTAAAAATTGAGCTTTTTTTCTACTTATGCTATAACATTCATTTTTACACCAGTGGTAGTTCAACCTTAGGTTAAGAAGTTTGTTAAATTTCAAGGCAAACAGAAAAGTCCTTCGGAAGATCTGGGACCCGAAATACCCCTTGGTAGCACTTTTCTGTGAAATATCAAATCTCCAACTTATTACTAAAAACGGGGGTAGTGATATGGTTGATGAAACAGTTTTTCGATCATAACACATTTTACAATCTCTTTAAAGGGACATAAAAGTAGTAAAATGTAAACATTGCACGAACCACGTGTCATTAAAGGGAACAATTAAAATCACGTGTCCAAAACAAACTTGTAAAACAATTAAACAATCAAAATTAGCCATATTTGGTTTGATTTTTTATTTTGACATGTGACATTTGTTTTGATTTTGTATCCGCTGCATACAGTTTGTTTACAAATTTGACAAGTACTGTTATGTCCCTTTAATGACCTCATAGCCAAACTGTGTTTAGTGTTTTGGGAATTAGCAAAGTTCTTTAATGACTTAAAAATAACAAAGGCAATATAAGTTCATGCTTATCCTTTCAATAAAAACAATTATACTGTATGATTTCACTTCGTTTCGAAATAATCAATGATACCAATAATACCAATGCACCAACACTTAACATTTTCCAACTCTTAATTGCACTGTTCAAAAAAGATAACATAACCCCCGTTTTTAGTAATAAGTTGGAGATTTGATATTTCACAGAAAATTGCTACCAAGGGGTATTTCGGGTCCCAGATCTTCCGAAGGACTTTTCTGTTTGCCTTGAAATTTAACAAACTTCTTAACCTAAGGTTGAACTACCACTGGTGTAAAAATGAATGTTATAGCATAAGTAGAAAAAAAGCTCAATTTTTACAATCGCAAATTAAACCGCTAAAAATCGCGAGTTTTTCAACCAAAAATACATTCAAATATAGCGCTTTTGATTCTCTAAAACAAGCAAAAAAAATTTCCATAATTATATTTGACTATCAAAAGTTACAGGCATTCTTGTTTCCACTGCCAATTATATCTGGACAGACTTTAAAAAGAATATAACGGTTATTCTGGGTTATTCCAGGTTATTCATCATCAATTTTTAAGTTGATTTTTCAAGGAAAATAAAAAATTACCAATGCTCACCTCGCAGTTTTTTTCCAATAGATTGAAAAACTTTATGAAGGTTCCCAACGATATATGGAGAGCTTGCAGTGCAACCTAAAGAGAATTTCAATATTTTTCAGAATTTAGCAAATATCTTTGTTTACCCAAACTAAGGGCTCTTTGGTTTTGTTCTCTTCGATGGGCTAGCAAAAAGAATTCTTGTTACCTGATCAAGTGGGATGTTGAATAATCGTTTTCCTATCACGTTTTTACACAGTTTTGCATTTTTCAGATCTCCCTTGTATTGTAGGTCTCTACAAATTTCTTCAAATTTTCATCCAAAGAGGCAAGTGTTCTTGGCTTGTTGTAGCGTTCGTCTTTGGGAATTTTTAGATCAGATTGTGTGATGTCACATAACAAGCATGGGTACTTTCCTGAATAAAGAAAAACTTTAGTTGTATACATATACTTTGCTGATGAAACAAAAAAGATTTTCATGGTGGACAATTGAAATTTGAATAATAGTTAATACTTACCACTTGCTCCTGTCAACCCATAAGCTGCCCACAAAAACTCATAGTCACCAGTAAAGAAAACTCTGAAGGGGTGATCACTGTAAAAGAAATTTATAGTCTCAAAATTTTGATTATTGTTTTGGACCGGCTCTCTGTAATGATTGAGATAAGAATTTGATTCATAATGTCTCCTGTGGATTCCAATTTTAAAGCTGCGATTTTTGACTTCCTGAAATATCAAATTTGCTTAAACAGATAAAAATATTGTTAAAGACTCACTTCCATTTCATTTCTTGCAATTGGTCAACCTGACTGGTAAACATACTGAGACCTGTTTGTAGGTTTGGGCGTTTATCCTTTGCTTCAAACAAAGAAAATACAACTGTATTGTCCTTGCTGTTAGGATTCACAGTGTTGCAGACCTGATAACAGGCTTTGACTTTCCTCCATGGTCACCGCCAATCTTGATATGAATTTCATCATCCATCTGTGGATGATGTACCAATCTGCCTTCCCTAAACAGAATTTTTGTACCTGATTTTCAAAAGCTCTTTTTGAATTTTAGACATTAGGGAACTTCGAGATTTTTCAAAAGCTCTTTTTGAATTTTAGACATTAGAGAATTTCAAGATATTTACCATTTATATATTTTTCTTTCATAAAAAATGTCCTTTTTCTTCAGGAAGACTTACGTATCAAGATTGTTCACAAAGGTGACTACAGCACTTGGAAGATCAGGAATGAAGCCCCATGCAGCAGAACCAACTACGTGGACGCCCTTCTTGTCCTTTACATCAAATAAGAAAGGAGCTTCTTCTACGCAGAAGTTTTCACCACACCATTCTTTAGAGATCGCTCTTTGCTTATGGTTGGAAGCCATCGAAATGTTGAATGTTAACATCCATCTAATAGAAATTATAATTTCATGTTAGATTGACTGGTCTGGAAAAAATTGTATCCACTTCACCTTTAATTTGATAAAGATTCAGTGTTGGTTAAGAAAAGCATATGGCATACTGTAAGAATTGATTTTACCTTGAAAGTGCTTTCATGCGTTGCCAGGACAGGTCAAGGTCAGCTTTCATTGCAACCAATAGTTCAGCATCAATATGAACTGCCGAAATAGCACCATTATCCAAGATTTTCATCCTATCATCTGCCCCAATCGATTTTAAAATGTCTCTAGTTTGATGAAGAAATACCCCTCCAGAAGCCAAAGCAATCGTCTCTCTTAGTAATTTTGTTCTTTTTTGGATTGTGCGTTTTGACGACTCGGTACTGTCCTTCTCTGCCGCAGGTATGACCGTCAACATCCAATGGCTTTAAAAGTATTGAATTGAATTTTTGAAAATATTCTATTTGGTATCTCTTAACCACTTCCCACACCCTCCAACCTCATAAGTTTTCGCATTTTAATCTTGTTTAGTTTCGAATTATTTACATATTTTTCTACAGAATCTGTTTGTAAAATATTTCTTAAAGTGCCTTCCTGAAGTTCATATCAGTATCAGTTCAAAGTTAACCTACATATATTTTTAATTTTTATAATTTTTGATTCAAGTTTTTATTTATAGTATATAAAATAATAATCTCACCTTTGGTCCACCGGAAGAGATATTTATACAATTGTTTCCCGAATTTTCAATTTTGTTCTTGATTAATACCCCAGCAAGTTTTTCGGAAACTTTTGGAAGGTTATCAACCGGTGCAATGCTCAACAAATCCTTTATTGAATAACCTCCGCAAGAGAGTTCATGTTTCTTCTGAGCATATAAATCGTTTGTTGAAAATTTCCCACCACAACCCTTCAAACAGGTCGAATTCAATGTCATTAATAATTTTGATAAAATTTTGGATGGGATAAGATGATCCTTTGTAATTTTTTCATTGCAAATTGGGCAACACATGTCATTTTCATAACAACCCTCGATGGTTCGGATTAGACATCCAAAACAAAAACAATGTTGACACTTTGAAATCATCACAGGTTTTCTTAAAAGCTGACAACATAAATCGCATTTACATAAGGCCAGTTGTGGGTTCGACTTTTCGTCAAAGTCTTGGAGGGAAAGATGAATCGGGAAAGGACATAGTATCATGGCCTCTAGTTCTTCACTGTCAGATCTTGTCCAATATGTCGAATGTGATGCCGGTTGTCCTGATGGTCTACCCCTTCTGTTCTTGATGCTCTTTGTTTTGTTTTGTTTTGGATTGTTTGTCAAAGTGTGGTACAATTCACATACTTTACAGGAATCGTCAGTGTGGGGTAGCCAGGAGAGTCTAGTAACGGGACTTGATGTTGCTGTTGATCTTTTAGTGAATTTTTTCATTTTGTAGTAGCACTTTATACAAATATTTTTGGGATAATGACGGGTCTCTTCAAGGGATAAATCAAAATGAAAAGCAGGCTCAAGTTCAGCTCGATGATTCTCCCATGGGTATGAAAATGGACCTTGTTTCTTCGAATGTCTATCAATCAAGACTCCACAAACCATACATAAGTCATTCATTGCCTTTTCATGTATTTTATCCATGTTTTTAGGAAGGAAAGCACCAACAAAGTGTCTGGAAGCCTGTCAAATATTTTTGTTTGTTTTCATTTAGAACTTTCCCGCGCATTTTTTTTGCGCGGTTTCCGACTGGGAACTAGTATTTTCGAACGTTTTCGGGATTCGAATGTTGTGAAAATTGAAAAAAGCAATATGGCGGAATTTGTTGACAGGGGAAGTGAGAAGAGAATTTTATGAAAATTGTGACTTTAAATTGGCTTGGTAATCTTGTTTAAAAAATGACAATGGCTTTAGCACTTTTAAGAACAGACATTCAGTCTCTCATCTATGGGTGGAAGTTTTTTTTTTAAATCGTTGTTGGAGCATACTCCCAATCAAGCCCATTCTTTTTGTGACCGGGTGTCCTCTGCAAAGAGCAGCCAGTCATCATTATATATTTAATGTTGATTATTTGTATCGGTCATCATTATATATTTAATGTTGATTATTTGTATCGGTCATCATTATATATTTAATGTTGATTATTTGTATCATTTAGCACCAAAAGCACCAAAGAAATCCATCACTGCAAACAGAAAGAACATTCCTGACCCAGAGCCTCAGCCAACTTAAACTATAAGGAAAAAATCAAAAATCATCTCCAATTATACAATAAAACTACAAAACAGAACAAAACTAAAGGCTTATTGATGCATTATGTATCGAAGTCAGTGCCTGTACACGTACTAGAAAAATTAAATTAATTGGTTAAAGTTATTGATTGCCCTTCACTCTACAACTTCATTTCATAAATTTGTCACAAAAGAAGATTGGTTGATTAGAAAAGGCTTTCCCACAATGATAGCAAGTTCCTTGATAAAAATGAACAAATCTATGAAATTTTTACTTGAGTACGTACATGCAAATTCCTGGTGTTGGCATTACCATGGGAGTTCTCCAGGTTGTTACGTGTGGTTTTCACTAAATGTGGCACATCAGAAATGAAAAAGATCTTTCTGTTTTTGTCGAAAGGGTTGATGGTCCAAAATTCCTCTTCACCTTCACAAGTCTTGAAAAACTTTCAATTCGGAGAGGCCCCATCACTTGTCCATGCCCTCACTTTGAAACCAACCGCTTCGAGAACACGGGTAGCCTCCAAGACAGTTGGGTAAGAGCATGTCGGCAGTCATACCAGTGGATGCATAATACCCAAATGCTCTTTTCATGCCTGAAAAGAGCCCCGAACCATAAATACGTTTACATATTTACTGAAAGCTCTTTCTTCTGCCTTTTTTCCTTCACATCGATCGGCAAACTCTCTGATATCATCGTTCACATTTCCCATGTCGGTAAAACCAACCACCTTTCCTGTTGCACGATTGAAGATTAGGTCCCCCTTGATCTTCATCTCGTCGAAAACTATGCACACGTTTCGCTGAAAGTCATTTTTGATTTTATTGTCATCAAGTAACTTGTTGATCACATCCACATTGAATCCAGACTTGGGATCGGTAAAATTGGTGAATTTCTTCAACGTTATTATATGTGGAAGCATAGTGAAATTGTTGTTCTTGCTTGAGATCTGTTTATATCCAGCAGGTGAAGTATGGTAAAGACTGAGACACCACCTGGAACAAAGAAAATTGAAATGAAACAATAATTTTTTTTCAGCTAAAATAATTTTGGGTAAATATGTTTCTAAATTCAAAATCTATGATCTCAGGGCTTTCTTAATGCAATTAAGAGTGGAAACTTTGTCTAAAATTAAAAATCTAGGGGTGTCTATTGGGCACCTGAGAGTACCGAGTAAGCTCTCCAATTTAACCTAAAAGTAGTTCTTTATTTTTATAAAATATTACCTGATGATCAAAGGATGCCACCTCATTCCACGTTTATCCTTTTTACTGGCAAATTTCTTCTGTTGTTCCCATAAAAGCCACTGGGGACTGTCCTCTTCGAATGGTGAATCATTTTTTGATATTATGTCTTCAAACAACGATTGATGGTCTTTCTGAACCTAGTTTTAATAACATAGAAAATCTTGTTCGTAAACTATCCTTGGTTTTATTCATGACATTCAGTCTCCCCTTAATAAATCCCAAATCACCCCTTATCAATTAAAGGAAATTGTTAAAATTAAACCTAGTTTACTTTAATGTTTATTAACAAAATCAATTTTACAAGATTAAAAGTTATCCCTTCTTTTGCCATTAGATTTAGCAAATTTCAAATTTAAATTTTACTAATAACTCTAACCTCGACACCTTCATCCATCCACAATTTTTCAAGCGTTCAGCAAGATCGGTAGGGGATAGATAACGATAGTTAGCATTTGATGAATCAGATGTTTTTGGCGTAGCAGAGAGTGGTGATGGTGATGTGAGCCTGTTTTGGTAGACTCAGAACTTCTTATCTAGCGATTGACATTTGCTGCAAACATTTTTGTATTCAGCACAAACCATAATAAAAATACAGTCAGGGTGTCGGACACGGGAAAAGTTTTTTGCTTCAAGTTGGATGAGTGCTGGCTTTTTCTGATTCAACTATTGCAGCAACACCTGTAAAATAAAACAACAATAAGCAAGTCATAAGAAGCTCCAACTCACATGACAAGTGTTCTTTAAAAAAAAATGACCAACCATTTTTAAACAGAGTATTGCCAGGGGGGTCATACAGTCACTCCGTGACATTATGATGAGTAACAGCTATTTTGGGAAATTTCTTGTCTTTACCACCACCAGCTCTTACTCCACTGGAGTAACTGTATTTGGTGCTCAAAAGGGGTACACCACCCCATAAAATGGGTAATTTGCAGCTTTTCTAGATAAATAAAATATACTGGTCAAAATTTGTGTTTGGTTTTTGGTCAGCCTAAGCTAAGCATTCAAATAGGTAAAATTTTCTTCCACCATAAGACGGCAAAAAAAAAATCAGATTTTCCGATCTCACTTTGATTTCTAAACTTTCTTCCGATCGGGTTAACTTTTTGGGTACTTTTAGCGTGCGTTGTTTTTACCGTTTTTACAGATCATAATGTACTTTCAAGATGGCGGCTCAAGCGATAGTGAGATGTGATAAGTCAGTGTTGTACCAAAGTATTTCCAGTGTAAATCTGTTTCAAGCTTCAATTTCTGTTATTTTTTTTTTTAACTCGGCAAATCAAACACATGATTTTCATCAATTGGATTCTTTTTCTACATCCTTTGAAGGTTTAAAGCCACTTGCTCAAGTTTTTGTTTATGTTGAATTTTCTGATACTTTTTATATTGCTGCTTTTTAATAGTTTTTGCAATAAAAACATATTTTTCTTGTTTGCCTCTAGGGGGGTTGATAGTGTTATAATGTTATTGGAATTTGATAAAGTTTACAAAAGCACAGCTACTGTCTAAATTGGATAAAGACTGGATGCAATCGTGCTTTTTTGGACTTGGACGTGTTTGTGAGAAAGGCGAATCGCAAAAAACTGTTTGGTTCCCGTCATTTCTACTTTAAAAAGTGGGAGTCGTTCGGCCGGTCAGTCGTAAATATTTTTCTGTTAAGAATCAGCTATACATCTTGTTGAAAGGGAATTCGTGTGGACTGATCCGAATTTTAAAATTGAGAAACCGTGGATAAACAGGTGTTTTCGGTTTACTCTCCATTAGCATGCGGCTCTCTACTTCGATTTGAAAACTTTTAAACACAGAGCGTGCAGAGGTCGACAGTGGAAATCCAGCAAAGCAGCGGAAAAGCTTTCCGACTCTCCAGCTCTACCTGCTGACCGTAAATCAGATATGACGGGAAACAAATGATGACATCACATCTCCTATTATTGGACTTGCAAAATTATGGAATTGGAATTTGATTATTTATATTAATATTAATATATACAGTTCTTGTTGGAATTGATCAAACTATTTTTCACGCAGTTCCGGACGCAGATTGTGTTTTTCTAACCTTTTCTAAACTTGGCGCACATTTTGACTGAATGATGGAATGGAATGAATGGCGATAACAGTTTATAGATATCTCTTATCAGACTTGCAGAAAGCGGGCTGCCGTCCAGTTACACAACATGCACACTCTTGTCACAACTTGCACAGCCATAACAAACAGATCAATCTGGTCTTCATTTAACATTGTTTTAAAGTTTAAAAAAACACTGCCAGTGCTTGGCACAGAAGAGAGGACTCCCAGTTGAAATTAATTGCTACACCGCTGCCCTGTTGAATTTATTTATTATGGTTGTGTGTTTATTCTGCCAAGGCGGTAAATCAATCACCCAAATTCATAGACCAATCAAAAGCGAGCTTAAAGCAAAACGGGGGAAAAATGAGCTTCCCCGCATAGTTATGAATTTTAAGTTTTGCTTTCGATTATCATTTGCGACCAGCAAAGTCTTCAAGATGGTTGTGTGCATGTTGTGTAACTTGACGGTACTAAACTACAAAATTTATTTACCCAGACTGGAGGGGCCATCCATATAGTACGTACACAGTGAAGGGGGGAGAGGGGGTTTAGTAAAAGCGTACATCTATTGTTTAAACAAAGTAATTTCTATTGTTCTCTGCGTACAAGGGGGGAGGGGGTGTCAAATATTTGGAAAATCTTTGCGTATGTACTATATGGACAATGCTAAAGAGAAGTATACTTTGAGCTTCTCGGGGGGGGGGGGGTTGGAGGAGCTCTCAGGCTTGTTTTACATAATTTTAAATCAAGTTATCAAATGTTTCACATTTTGTACATTATTCAACATATTTAGTCTACTCTGTTTCAGTGCATCTCTTACATCTGTTAACCCACTTATTAAAGCTATCTAGCTAAGCTCTATTGGCTGACCTTCCAGCCTCGGCTGGTTTATTGTATTTAAGAACGGTTTGAATAAGTTTACTTTAGTTTACGTGACTATCAAAACATTCCACAAATTTCTGTTTTCATAGATATCGCAAAAAATCATTTTCATGGAAAAGTTTCAGATATTTTTCCAAAAAAAATTCTCTTTTTCTTTGAAAAATTTCAATTTTTTTGCGGAAATTTAGAAAATTTTTAAAAAAGTGAAAAATTATGCACTTACTCCACTTTGGAGTAGCTGTTATTAAAATTTTTAGACGTTAGTGTCATAGTGTTCACATAGTAACTGCATGACCCCCCTGGTACTGCTGAGATAGGTTTAGCTTTACACTGATGTCACTTTTTTGGGTAAATAAATGAGTTTGTGCTTAGTGCAGGTAGCGAGAATGGGCCTGATTTTACTTTTATATAGATAGATAGATACAATGTAAAGCAATGTGCCCTCCCGGTTATTACCATAATGGCTTTATGGCAACTCCTGAACTTGGGCACAGACAGGATGTACGGTAGATAGATAGACAGATAGAACTTATACTATAAAGATATAAAATTTAAAATACCATCAGTTTGAGTAGGGAAAGGTTCTTGCCAATTTTCTTTGACACGGTTTGTGAAAACATCTTCATACCCAGCGTTACCACAACATACACCCAATTTTGAGATGGTTCCGGCAAATTCATGAATACTTTCCATCGTTAATTTCTCAGGAACAACAATATCATCAAGGCTATTGATTGTATCCAAAGAAATTGGTCTACCATAAATTTTCATTGACCAAACTTTGTTGCCACAATCTATTGCCAACTCGAATTCAGGAAAGAAATCAACAAATTTTACATACGTTCGATCTTTCCCACCATCTTTTCCTAAAAACCTTTTGAAACCAATGCTTTCAAATAGTTAGTCGACTGTCTTGACGTTCAATCTTGCTTCCTTTGGATCTTTTTCAGGTCGTCCAGAAACTTGATATGAAAAACAAATTTTACAGTTTTCATCATGCGCTGTAAGGGTTGCAGGTGATCGTGTTAGGGTTCCTTTTCTGAGCGATCGTACACAAGCAGCACATATCTTTTTGGGGTAGATTTCTTTTGACTCATTCCAGCAAGTCAACCCACACTGGGATTGAATTTTCTAAAAAAGGAAAACATTTTATATTTCGCGAAAATTAATTCCCGCAAAACGAAATCTTGCTGATTATCTATCGATTGTTCATCAATCAATAATTATCATCGTTTGGCCATCTCTTGTTGGATCGGCACCTACTACAGTAACCGATCGTTTAAGAGTCAAGCAATAGCCAAGCAATCATTTACAAGCCAATCGATGATTTTTAAACGATCAATCGATAGGTAGTCAAGCTTCTCTTAAAATCCTGATTATCGATGACCCGATATATTCAATAAAAGGTGATCGATACTCTTTCTGTCATTCAAGTTTTTTAGTCAGATTGACAAGATTTAGTCTGATTTAGGCAAAGATCAGTCCGCAGTAGACATAAGAATATAAGAAACAGTTTTATTCTTTTCGTCCACCCTCCACAGATCAGAGTGATCGTGTTGGTTTGATGTTCTAAAGTAAAACTACTGCCTGGCCAGGTACTCCTAGGTGCCAAATAAACGGGGGGGGGGGGGGATTCGAATAAATGGGGGGGGGGTTGGAAAAATTTTTCAAATCAAATAAACAGGGGGGACCTAATTACCGGGGGGTTGGAAAATGGACTTTTAAAAACCCTAAAAAGGGTCAAAATAGACTAAATTTAGGCTTTTTAGAGTAAACACAAAACTTTCCTTTTGGGAGCTGGGAATTTTTTCAAAAATTAATAAACGGGGGGGGGGGTCCTAATAACGTCCGGGGGGGTTGGAAAAAAATCGAAAAATTAACAAGCGGGGGGGGGGCGTTTATTTGGCACCTAAGAGTATATATCACAAAACAGAAGATTGAAATCATATGTGAACCTACCTTGTTAAACTCAGGATCAGAGACAACCTTAGCATTACAATAGTAACTTTTGGTAATCACTTTTGAGCCACACAGCCGACAAAGTGTTCCAAGTTGTTCACAGTGATATTCCATGACGATTCAAATTTTTTATCTACAATATTTGACCAACATCTCAATAGTTTTTACAATCTAGACTATACATAGACAGCAAAAATTTTCACATTCAAAACTTAAAAACAAACTTTTTTTTCTTATTTTTCTCATGAAAGTTAAAAGAAACTCCTACTCGTGTTTTTCTGTTCGACTTTTTCGACCTTCGCCTTGCTTGATGCGACCACAACATGTGAAAACAAAAACAAAGATGGCGGAAAACTCATTGCAAAAAAACGGAAATTCAGTTGAATAAAATCTTTCACAAAAATAGAAATCCTCAGGGCCTGAAGCTGAAACTTAGATATTTAAAAAGTTAAACTCTTTTCCAACAACATATCAATCAGGGTTTTCAGGAAAAATTATGGAACGAAAGTTATAGATGTTTTCCCACGACCACCAAAATCAGGCTTCGAAACATGTAACTGTGACTCCATCTTGAATTCCTCCATTCTAGTATGTTTTGAAACTAAATTATTTCTTGAAAATGTGAGCTGATAGATTGAAAAACATTATGCAAAAGAAATTATTATAATTATGCATGAATATCAAGAGATATTTCAGTTCAAAGTTATGTGAATTGTCGGTAGACATTGTCGGTAAACCAAAATGTTTGTCGTTTTTAAACTTGGTGCACGGAAAAGAGACTGGGGAGGAGACACGGTTAGTTCAAAGAGCCGTGCCGCCGCGCAATAGACATGTTATTCCTTCTATTTTTATAGAACTTCCTTGCTAAAACCAAATAAAACTATTTTTAAAAATATTTTAGGCGAGATAAGCAGTGAAAATTGCTCAAATTAGGTAAAATTCTATAAAAATAGGCATTTTTACCCCCCAAAGCGTCGAAAATGATACTAAATACAAATGACAAGAAATTTTTCTGGTGTATTGCATCAAATTTTATCATAAAACAAAGTTTGTGTCTCATTAAAAGTTATTATGGTCGGTCCCAGTCTTATAAAGTGTGAAAATACCCAAATTCCCCCTATTTTCCCCCAGATAAACCCCAAAAATAATTTTTCGCCAATCTTTTTTCCAATGATGATCACCAATCTATCTTGAAATTTCTCCACTATTTCTCCTTTTCGAAATGAAACAAACAATAAAAAACGATAGTTGTTTCTACTTTTTGTTTGGTATTTGCTTGCATTAACACTCGTGGTAAAAAAGATGTTTAACAAAATCAGTAGTAAAATTACAAGTTGGATGAACTCAAATAAAATACAACTGAATTTTTGTGACGAAGCGTGTAGCGTAAAACCCCCAGTGGCTGTTTATTCTGGAGGAAACATTATCTCCGAACCAATGGCATCTGTCACCCCGACCTTCGGAGGTTAAAGGTCTTCCCCCCCCCTTTATGTACAATTTTTTTACTAACGAAATTATTCCATCTGTAAGTGTTTGATCGTTAAATGTAAAAGATCATAAATTTAAATTATAATTATTATAATGGATTTTTACGAGGTACGAGCTTCATAGCTTCAAATGTTATCAATCAATTTGTAATTTTCGTTTAAGGAATACCAAATTCATCAAATTGATAAAACACATCCACGACTCCATGTTTGATAAGTTGTCGGTGGTGAATGTTGATAAGATCGTCAATCTCCAATGACCGGCGTTTGTTTTGGTAATCGATCGTCTTTTAGTATATTCTATTGTATTCCTTGGTGGTTGATCGTCTGAGACATTAATTGATCATCTGTTTGAAGTCCAGGAAGAAGCGCTCGTCCGATTGTTCCAATGTCATAAAAGTAAAGAAAGGTTGACCGGAGTATACAGGGGCTTATGGTTAAATATAGTACGAGAAAATCTGGAAATTTCGGAAGAAGTTTGCTAAAGTATATTGAAATGATTTTGAGTGAATGCAATAGCGAGGATGATTTAGAATTTTGAATTGTATTTAAAGACATACGAATCATAATTATGATTTAATGATGCGCATGCATAATTAATTTTCCGTGCGAACCTGCTTTTCCAGCTTTTTTCAATCGCTTGAAACATCGTTTCTCCACTATTTCTCCTTTTCGAAATGAAACAAACAATAAAAAACGATAGTTGTTTCTACTTTTTGTTTGGTATTTGCTTGCATTACCACGAGAAAGAAAAAGGAAGTCGGAATGCCTAAATCCCTAAAGAACGGAAAATTTATAACGCTTTTTGGCATTGTCTTTGATATACGTGTTTCTGCTAGTGTTCGATGACCAACGACCGTGTTTTGAAATGAGACGGTCCGAAATACCATTGTTTGCTGCCTCTGATGCACCTCCTGATCTTAATGAGTGCAAACCGTAAATGGAAGGATTGGTTACTTTTGAAAGATGATCGTTGAAAGTTTTCAAAGCGGTCGTGTAGGATATCGGAAGAAGACCATGGGCATTGTGACCTCTCTTTGTTTTGTAAAGATGAAGAATTAGGTAAGCCTCGGGTTTGTAATTTAATTTGGATAGTGACAAATATTTGCGAAGCCAGTAAATTGGGCAGCATTTTGTTCCTGTCTTGCTAATGAAAACGATATTACCTTCACGAACTTGGTCGGTTTTTGAATTTGGTAGAAAAGCTGTTGCACCGAAATTGTCAAAAGTGATTTCCTTTATCTGAATTTGAAGGATTTCGCTAATTCTGAGAAGTCCTGCAAAACCTCTAGAATGACCATGAGAAGAAAGCAAATTTCGACTAAATTTGTTGAAGTGAAATATGTTTTTGCGAGGTTTCTAATAAGCTCTGAAGGCAAGGGCTCCTTTCGGCGGTGTCTGTCTGATGGGGATCGCCTCTCTGCAATGATGCGTTTACCTCCTTCGAGTGCTAACTTAACAAGTTGGTGATCTGTCGGAGAATCAAAATGTCCCCACCCTATGTCCAAGATTGCTGCTGTCAGTGCGCCTTCAGTTGCGAAAGAATTTGTGATATCGTTTAAGTAGATGGCGACGTAAAGTAGATCCGCAGGACAACTGTTTATTTCTTCGAAGGGGTCGGCCCAAGATACCCATTTCTCCCATGCTGGCTTGTATTTTCTCAAAGTAGATTTTGCGTAAGCTGCTTCTAATAGGGTAGGTAGACTTTCGGCTTTCCGTTTGAGGCTTTTATTTTTAATTGCCATTAACTTCTCTTTCAAACTTGGAGCGTAATTATCTTTCGGAAAATTTAAAGTGCAATAATTTAAGTCAAGAATTATGTTACCTTACGTCTGCGAACTTGAATTCAAGGTAGTAATCAATCATCAACTGGAGAACGATTGCTCCTTCAAGTGCGTTGCACAGGGGCATTGACGCGAAAGTTGTGTTGCACAGGGGCATTGACACGTAAAAGTTGTAGCACAGCGAGAACGATTGCTCCTTCAAGTGCGTTGCACAGGGGCATTGACGCAAAAGTTGTGTTGCACAGGGGCATTGACACGTCAAAGGTGTTGCACAGCGGCATTGACACGTAAAACACATTTGTAACGGAGACAGTGATGTGAAGTAAATTCGTCTTGCAACGGGGCGTTAAAGTTGTCACCATCATAAAATAGAATAAAGTAAGAATTTGTTAAGATCTTGCTCAATAAGTTTGCACAATATATTATGCGGACATGTCAATAAATAACGCCAAAGAGTAAAAATTTGCAAAGCCGTCAAAAACACAATCGGTGTTTGAATAATTGAAAAAGAAAGGATCAAGCACTAGAAAATGTTTTACAAAAGGTTCAAACTCGAAACCGTTTGATGTCAATAAAGGCCAGTAGTATGCTGATGGCCACAAGGGGATAAATAGTATGCCTTTACCTTTACAATTTCTTAAATGTTTAATTGTTTTGCCTACTAATGTTGAGGGGGACAAAGCCAATTAATTTCATGGTTTCCCCAGTGGCACGAAAAAGAATTAACTGCAGAAGTACCAGGACAATATTCTTTGGAGTTAAACCGAAAACATTTTTTATTTAAATTGTCTGAAAATCGGTCGATGGTAATTTGTCCGTAGTTTTTAAGTATACAATCAAAAGTTTCATTGTCAATTGACCAGTTGTCTGTATCGTTGGTCTTTGAAATTATATCGGCAATTTCGTTTAACTCTCTAGGGATCCAAGTAGGGTAAATTTCGATGTTGGACGATAAACAAATGTTTAAAATTTTGATTGCAAGATTTTGCAAGTGTTGCTTTGTGCTACCTCGATTTATGATTCTACATATATTATTGTTGTCGGTAAACCACTCAATGTTTTCGTTTTCTAAGATTTTAGGAAATGATAGCAAAATGTATTTTACTGCAAGAAGTTCGCGGTCAAAGTTCCCTTTCGCTATGATGTTACCGAGTTTTTCCGCAACATAACCCCCGTAACCGGTTTCGCTTGCATCCGAAAAAACGATTTTTGTGACTTCAGGTTGTGTGTTAATTCTAAAGCTCTTCGTGACTTCTAAATTGTCTTTCCAAAATTCGAGCTTTTTTTTTTTTTTTTTTTATCTATAGTATAGGTAACACGAACAAATAGTACAAAACTAAAGGTTCCTAACCTCCCGCAAAAGGACCACCAGATCATACCGCCAGGAGGAAGGAACCCAAACTAAGCTAACAATAAATTAATAAATAAACTAATAAATGGAAAATAAAAACTAACTACAGAGGATAAATACTAACAGAAATGAAAAAACAAAACAAAAAGAGCTAGGAGAGCAGTTAGAGTAAAGACTAAAATAACGGTCCCCCAAAACGACTTGTATCACAGATAAATTTGATCGTTATGCTCAATATATCATGATTTTGGACAATGCTAAAATCGGGGTCGCCATAAAGAAGTATTCTACACAATGTTTTGGGATTAAATGGAAACAAGGTTATGTCAAGTTGAAGAAGGCTGTGGAACATCACAAGTCTGTCGTTACAGTAATCAGAGCAATGCATCAGAAAATGTTGCGTTGTTTCTACTGAAATTTGTCGACAGTTGCAGAAGGGGTCAACTGTGTCTGCAAAATTATGTCTGAACTTATGCTCACGAAGATGACTGAAACCAACCCTTAATCGGTTAAGAAGATCAACGCCATCGTTGTCGCTAGCTCTGAAAACTGAGTTAGTAATGGGTCTGAGGAATTGGAGAATAGCTTGCTTGAAAGACTTAATAGTGGGAAGATTTCGTATATGATCTCCGAGGTTATTCCATTCATTTATGCAAAATGGAAAGAAAGAAGCACGATAACGCCCGGTTCTACAGAAAGGTACCTCGAGTGTTGGTTTTATCCTTCGCCCTGCATTGCGCTCTTCCTCTCTGGGGAGGAAGAATATTCGTAAGATAAGCAGGAGCAAAGCCTTTTATTATTTTATAAAAAAATACGAGTCTTCTAATTAATCGCCTGTCTGCCAGGCTTTCAAAGCCTAGCTCAAGGTAAATTTTTTCTCTGGATGCTCCTCTGAAGCATCCAGTAATTGCAAGACAAGCATCATATTGAACAGACTCGATTTTTTCAGAAAATGTAGAATTACCAGGACGATCATATACGATATCTCCATAATCTAGGTGTGGTCTAACATAGGTTTTGTATATAGTGACAAGAGAATCCCTGGGTAGAAATTTACGAAGTCTGCGAATAAGACCAATACCTTGATTAGCTTTTTTTATTTTTTCATCAAGGCCAGCTTTTGATCAAGTATGAGACCAAGATGTTTTTGATGATCCTGAACTGCGATGGCTGCATTATTGAAAGTAATTTCTGGGGGGTCAGCTGGATTAAACCTCCGGGTAAAGTACACTTCAACTGCCTGTTTAGAAGGATCAGGGTTGAAGGACATTTTCCATTGATGAGCCCACTCACTTATCTTCTGCATGCCACTGTTCAGTTCTTGAGAACAGCGAATATGGTCTAGGATAAGCGAAAACAAGGATGAGCCATCAGCAAAAATTTTGATCATGGAAATGATTCCTTCAGGGAGGTCATTAATGTAAATCAAAAAAAGAGGGGTCCTAGAATAGATCCCTGAGGTACACCGGCCAAGACTTCCGTCCATTCAGAAGCTTGACCATCAAGAACAACCCGCTGCCGTCTCCCGTGAAGAAAATTATGGATTAATAGAAGAAGGGAGCCAGAAACACCATATGACTTAAGTTTGAAAATTAAACCATCATGCCAAACTCTGTCAAAAGCTTTGGAAATATCAAGGAACACTCCACGAGTATCTAGAGGTGGATCAACACCAAAACCATTCAGGATGTTGTGTGTTATGGATAACAGCTGAGACACACAAGAGTCACCCTTGCGGAAACCAGACTGGGAATTTGTGAAAAGATTGTTGTTTTCGAAATAGGTGTAGACGGAGTCAAAGATGCATTTTTCAAAGATTTTTCCAAAAATAGGCAGAAGAGACACTGGTCTATAATTTTTTACCACGCTCTTGTCCCCTTTGTTTTTGTACACAGGAACAACATTTGCTCTTTTCCAGTTTGATGGAAAAATGCAAAAATCTAAAGAATATTGATAGATCTTCATAAGAGGTTTAACCAAGGATTCATCACAGATTTTAATCATCTGTATGGAGATGTCATCCCAGCCATGCGCTTTGTTAGTCGTAAGTGCGCGAATGAGGGCTAAGATCTTGGCTTCATCAAGAGCAATATTGTTTATTCTAAGATTAGTTACATAGTTTTGTTGCGGTAAAACACTATCAGTGTCTATGAGAGAGCACTGATTAGCAAAGAATTGATTAAATATATTTGTTTTTGTTGCTACGTCAGCAATAAGATTATTGCTAGAATCTCGAACAGGTGGAATCCTTGGCGACTTCCTCCTATGAAGAAATTGATTTAAAATAGACCAGTATTTCTTTGAACCTAAGTTTGGGTCATTAAGGTTATTTGCTAAGCGGGAAAAATAAGAGTCTTTAGCATCCCTGACAGCCCTTTTACACCTAGATTGATGTTCTTGAAGGTTTTTGAGGTCTTCTTTCCTCCTCCCATTTTTTACATACCGCTCATAAACTTTCGATTTTACAAGTAGGGCTCTCTTTATCTCAGCCGTCATCCATACCGCATCCTTATTCCTGATGGTAATGACTTTATTAGGCACAAAGTTTGACATAATATTAATGATGGTTTCAGTCAAGAGGAAGACCCTGCCATCCATATCAGTACCCTCAAAACACCTATCCCAGTCAACTATGTCTACAGCCCTTCGTATTAGAACGGATTCTGCTCTGGAGAAGTCCCAGACCTTTCGTTCATAAGATGGAGTGAAGGGGATTTTAAAATTTAGCTTGCAAAAGGTTATCTGGTGATGGCACTTAGGGTGCAAGGATGGGAGGATACCAGTATCCAGAATCAAATGATCAGCTGATGAAAAAATTAGATCAATGCAAGAAGTTGAATTATCAAGAGATGAGTAGGCCCATCAATTAATTGTTGCAGACCATGCTGGGTAGCTAAATTTTGAATTTCTCTACCTCCAGGATCGGTGACGTCACCGCTCCACCAGTCAGAATTCTTGACATTGAAATCACCAAGGAAGATTGTAGCAGTAGGAGAAAAATTCTGGATATTTATTATAGTCTCCTCCCATTTGCGAGAAAAAACATCGAACTCATCAGAAGTCTGACTGGGGGAACGGTAACAGACGCAAAAAAAGAACCGGTTCGCACCGGTTTTCATCTCAGCTACAAGACATTCGTCCAAAGTAGTAAGTTGTGGTTTCACATCGAGACCTAGATGATCTCGATAATATATACAAACACCACCTCTCTTATTATTAGAGGGATGGTCGCATCTTTTGATCTCATAATTATCAATAACCAGCCTAGGATCGTTATCTTTTATCTCAGAATTCAGAAAAGTTTCACCCAAGCAGACAATGTCGAATTTATGAATGTTCAGAAATGCAGAAAGTTGTTTAATCTTAATAAAATCTCCCATAGAATCTTCAACCCAAACGCTATTCAGATTCCAATGACAAATGCTTAGCGTGGTTTTCCTCTCCGGCCCAGGGTTAACCTCAATATCTCCGGACAAAAGAAGGCATAAGAATATGAGTGTAAAAGGGAAATTTATTAAGATGAAAAAACTACAGGAGGGGTTAAGCATACGATATTTTAAGCGTAATATATTGAAATATCCGATGCATGCTCTGTATTGACTAAGACTTACCCCCATGACAAACTCCTATCAACAACCATCAAACAACATTACATAAGAAATTTGCTCTTAATGCTCTCCAAGCCAAAAATTAAAACAAAATAAGAAAAAGATAATCCCGGAAAAAGTTGTAAAAAGAGAAAAGAAATGCTTAATGCATAAAGAATCATAATAGAACAAAGGGCGCGTTCACACTGGAAGGTTTCCTTAATTAAATCTATCAAAGTTAAACAAAGAGATTTATGATGGATGAATACACTGGTTTATTACAGTTCTTTGTAGGTTCACGAGATCTATTATAACACGGTAATTGATTTTGCTTAAGGCTTCTCATTGGTTGATTTTTTATTGAGAGTTTCGATTTCACCTGTGATTGGTTGATATTGGTATCCATACAGGGTGTCCCTAATTAAAGTATCGAGTTTGAACATGCGATTGAGTAGAAAAGTTTGTGTGTGTTATCGCTAAAATATAAGAACGTTCTCCATCACACAGGCTTATTACAAAAAGGTAGTTACAACGTATAAATTAATCGTAATGACAAAGAAAAAAGAGGTACAATACAATTTTGTGAACACGCACATAAAACTTTCTACTCAATCGCATGTTCAAACTCGATACTTTAATTAGGGACACCCTGTACATCACTTGAAATCCGCAAACATATTTGTTCTAATGGTTTTACTCATTAACTGCATTCATCTTACACATCAACAACACCGTTTGCACTATTTCTAATTTTTTCCTCAGTTCATTCGTTTTTGAAATCGTAAAACTTTTTCTTCGCTGCACGCATTCTTTGTTTATGCTTCCTTAATAAAATCTTTTGTTTTAAGGGAAGCCTCTACCCTACCCTTAAGACAATGGAGCTTACGACTGTTAATTAAGGAAGATCGATTAAAAATTACAATACTACGCGTTCGACTCTTTGTTAAATGCACGTTCTGTATTGTAGTCAACAAAAGATTCTCCTAACTACATTTTTATTAAGGAAGGTCTGTAGTGTGAACACGACCAAAGATTCTTGAAAACATACTTAATAAAATATTTAATTACCTTAGTCATAATGACTAATGTGTCAAGTGTAACACGAAAGTTCACAATATTTCAGATGTAAACAAAAAAAGAGCGGATTTTGAGACATATTTTTGATCAAGAGAAAAACAGAAAGTATACATTTTATACATGTATAAGTTATGTTTTGAGTTTTTGATCAATACGGAAATTTGAAGTCAGGAAGAGCGTCCGTCAAATCATCTTCATGCAAAATGTCAACATATGCATTCGAGTTCAGTTTTTTAATTCTAACCATACCATTTCTTGTGGCCACATTTTGAATCAAACTGGCACTTTTTAGCATCCCACATCGCCCACGAATTTTCTTGTTCATAGGACATAAAGTTTCATTTATGTAAATGTTAGCTGGGAGGTTAGATTTATTTTTGAAGATTTTTGCAACCATTTTCCTGTTAGAAAACTTGACTATAACATTCTTCCGTCTACCATACCTATGGCATGCCTGAATGTCTTGTTCAGCATTGACATTGACATTGATTCCTTCCAAGATCTCGCAGACCTTACCTTCAAGCCCATCGTCCTGGATCTCATCACTCACCCCAGTAATGTCCAAACATTCCCTCCTGCTATATTGTTCAGCTTTCAAAATGTCCGATTCAAGTTGCCTAACTCTTCCCTGTAGTAAATTGGAAACGTTTTGAGCTACAGCAGCAACAGCTTTGGATTCATTGACAACTTTCTCAAAATTTTCAATTTTTGTGTTCAAAACTTTTAACTGTTCTTGTATGGATTGCTGTTGTAGTACAACTTTTATCAACGAGTCTTTATTCAGCTTTGAGAGTTCCTGTTCTGTGTAAACATGAGCAACTTGATTTTCTGCCATGATAATCCAAAAAACAAGCAAATCCAAGTATATAAATTAAAAAAAATCAGAAGTCAAATTCGAACACTTCAAGTCTCACACCCACTTTAAAAAACTAGCATGCGCATATCCTCACGCATAACTACTTACATTAGGTTCCAGTGGTGTGCCGTTGGCACACGAGCTCTTGTCTTACATCAAATGTTAGGAGACATTTTTTGTCCCAAGAGAAACTGGATTCGACAAATTTGTACAATTGCTTTGTAAATAAATAAACAAGTGGCCCGATAGCTTGTGCCATAGAAATAAGATTTCCTGCTATTCTAGAAATTTCTCTAGCTGAAATAAATTCACAATTTAAAGCTTCTAAAAGTAAGTTTTGGACTTTCAGAATTTTTGTTATTGGGACTTCAAATTTCATTTTTTCAGTCTCGATTATGAAACCTAGCCATGTTTTTCTTTTTTCGGGTTCGAGGCTCGACTTTTCAAAGTTTACAGTCAAACCAGCTGATTGCATGTCTTGCAGCATCCTATCTCTTGATCGAATCAAAGAAAAATGTGAACTATCCCCAGCTATACCGTCATCAAGATACCTCGCGCATTTAATTCCCATCGAACGCCATCTCTTTACTAATTGTCGCATGAGCTTTGTAAAAACTAAGCATGCTATATTTAACCCAAATGGCAAAACTTTGAACACAAAAAAATTGCATTTCACCGTCGAATTCCCATGCGAATCCCAAAAAGATTCGAAAAACAGGATTGATCGGTACATGATGGTATCCACTTTTGAGGTCGAAAGTGATTAAAAAATCGTTCTGGTCGATTAACTCTGAAGCTTGTTTTAAATTTTCGTATTTGAATTTTTTTGGTTTGATGAATTTATTGACGTGTCTGAGATCTAATACCAACCTAAGCTTTTTCTGCTACGGTTAAGGGGTTGATGCAGTAGGTTGGCTCCGCTACTTTTTCAATACAGCTGTCTTCCAAAAGTTTTTTGATACTGTCTTCGACAAAATGGTCGTTCTTTAAACTGGACGCATTGTTCTTAGCGTAAAAAGGTGGTGGGTTTGATTCAAAGGGTATTTTATAGCCTTCACGTACGACACCCAGGGCGAATTTTGATGCTTTCAAATCTTTTTCCCAAAAGTGCGAAAATTTCATTATCTTACCAGCAACGGAGACGCTTTCGGAAGATTGATCAAATTCCCAAAATCTCTCTGGAGAAGCGAAAAAACGAACAAAAACTTGATATCAAATTGGCGAAAGTTATTTGGAAAACAACGATGTTACAAAATTTGAAATTACTGTCTTTTGATTAAAGTACATCAAACACAATAAATTCAATTGTTCATAAAAGATAAAATAATACTAAGGAAAGTCGTTTGAATTATAACGCTTCAATTTTTCAACACTAGTAAGCAACTTGACTGTGAAATTTAAAGTGATAACGAATATTTTTATCCAGAGGTACTTTTACCGTCTTTCGAGCTTTTTGAATAACTTGACGAATTTTTATTTTTTGATGACGATGAATGTGATTTTGTTGAGTATGGGAGAGACAAAGGCGATACTATATTCGGAAAGGGACAGTGCGATACGTAATGTCCGACACGTTTACAGGAGTAGCATACTACTTCGTCCATGCGACTTCTTTGTTCGGTTCTATTTCTTATTACTTTATTATAATCCGAATCTTCGGAAAGTTTTTGTTTTTTATAAAAACGGCCTTTAACAATCTCTGCATTTTTTATTGCCCTCTTTAGTCTTTTCTCCTCTGCCTCCCCAGATGTCAATTCATTAGCTTTAAATTCCTTAACTGTTAGGCATCGGCGATCCTTAAATGATTTATCCTGGTTTCAAGTAATTGCTTACCTTTCTTTAAAGCAGTTGTTATTCCTTCCACGTCCATTTCGATAGCTTCAATGGCATCATCAATTTTCTCCAAAACTTCTGTATTATGTTTGAACTGATCGAGGTGTCCAGCCTTTGAAAAAGTAACATTGTCGCTTTTTCTTTTATTCTCAAGCTTTTCCTTTAATTTTGTCAATGTATTAGAATTTGTTACAGAGGTTTGATCTGCAACTTGTTTCGCTTTTTCTTCTGCTACGTTTAAGACTTGAGGTCTCAACTCTGTTTGGATGATTTCTTTCACAACCACCTTCAACTGTTCGTAATCAATAGCTCCATCAGCCATCTCTCTGACATGTGAGTATGTTAAAATGATTTTGAGTGAATGCAATAGCGAGGATGATTTAGAATTTTGAATTGTATTTAAAGACATACGAATCATAATTATCACTTAATGATGCGCATGCATAATTAATTTTCCGTGCAAAATTGTTGAGAACCTGCTTTTCAAGCTTTTTTCAATCGCTTGAAACATTGTCTTTGGTAAAGTTCAAAGCAATTGGTCAATTTATTCATGAGATATAGCAAATTATATCATACATGGAAAGATATTTTCCTTAACAATTCCTTACAAAGGGTAAAAAGTACCCCCTAAATTCGGGCCCAGTATGAAAAATTGACCAGGAGTTAGCTTTGGGGACCGACCATTTCTTAAACTAAGATAGTTGAGGATTCTAAAAATATATAGTTTATCCTGTAGAATCTTGGGTTAAGCTAAAGTGCTTATTTAAGGAGATATAGGATTTGGCTCCTGGACTAGTCTGGTTGGTATTTTACAAACCAGAATGTAAACTGATCAAAATCATGTATTGACTAATTTGACTTGTTCGATTTGACTAGAATTGTTCCTGAAGGCTGATTTGTCAAATAAAAGAGGCTAGTACACAGAAAAATTTGTTCCCATAAGCCCCATACGCCCCAGTCTGTAAAATAATCAGGAGCTTTTGAATTGAAATTTTCTGACTATGGTCAGAGCCCTTATTAATTCGTGGTCCTTAAGAAATCAAGATAGCGCACGAAATATTGCCCGTGCGGGTTACTTGCAAGGCCGGCGCATACTGCAACTGCTATCAGGTCTACATTCTACAGAAATTTAGTTTAAAGTCCTGAAGGCTAGAGAGGAATCTTCAAGTTTTCCCAGGTAAGAAAACACGCCCTGTGTCATACAGCCCCGGTGGAACACTTTCCTCCGTGGGGGTAAAAATTCCTTTTGAAATCC